>NC_073414.1:909582-934582 GCF_028641065.1 Leucoraja erinaceus
CAATCGTCAAGTTCTAGCGAGTACAAACAAGTCATCCAGTCGTTCGCAATATTGAAAGTCCTGACACACAGGAATCCGTCTGGTGAACCGTTCTTGGATCCCTCTATGGCAAGGAAGTCTTTCTCAGATTGGAGACAAAAAAAATGTATGCAATACTCCAGGTGTGGTCTCACCAAGACCCTGTACAACTGCAGTAGAACCTCCCTGCGCCTATACTCAAATTCAAATAGACAATCTCAAATCTCCTAATTCTAAAGAGTATAAAACAAGTCTATCCAAGTCCTCATACCTCGCAGCAGCTATGTCGTCACACGAGGTGGTAGGGGGTCGTAGGTTAGATCGTAGGTAGGTCGTAGCTGGTTGTGGATACTGGTCGTGAGGTACTCGTGGCAATCAGGTAGGTCGGGGCGTTTTTTCTAGCTGATGAAAATGTCGCACGAATAAAAAAGGTGGTGTGAATTAGGTGGTGAAGTGGGACAGGGCTTAACTCTCTCTTGAAAACATCCAGTGAAATTGGCCTCCATTAGGTGACCTACTCAGGTCAGAACCCTCTTCAGACTGATTACATTTTTGCTGGTTCTGGAGCCATGTGACAGGTAATAATCCAGTAGAGTACAAAGAATCAATATAATATAAAACATTCATTTGTAGGATGTACAAAGTTGAATAAATTTTGGAGTGATATATTTGATATATTTACAAAGCCTTTCAAGTCAAGATTAGAACCCAAAACGGAATGGATTATCTTTGGAATAATAGGAGAAGATACCAATTTAAATAACGATCAAAATGTTTTTTTTTTTTAATTAGGGCGTTAATTAATTGGGAAAGAAATTGATTACTTAAATTTTTGAAAAATACAACCACACAACTGTTAAAATGTGGATTAGGGGAAGAATATGATGGACCATAGCACGCCTTGAAGAAATGAGAACTCTGACTGATAGACAAATATGACCAAATTCTTCTAAGGAGTTTTTGGTCTCCTTTCATCGACTTTTGATGCAGCAGGTCACCGTCGTAAAGATTGCTGATTTCAGTTATGCACGTGGATAGATCTAACATCTCCGAATACAGATTTGCAAAAATTCTCTTTTAAGGGGCTTCTCTTCTATTTCTACTTTTCCAAACTTTTTCTCTCTTAATCCTTTTTATTTTTTATCCTACACACTTCACCTCGTTTTTCCTACCTCTCTCCCATCTATTTTTCCACTTTTCCTCTTTCTATTGTTTTCTTTTTCCTTGTCTTGTTACTCTTCTCCTAACTACTTCCCCCTCCGCCCCCCCATAACAGCTCCCCTCCCCCAAACTAGAGGTGTACACAGAATAGATTACGGTATAGATAGTTAGTTGGCACCTAAATTAGGTTCCACTGTACTGTTTTGTGCTGTATTAACTTCTAATAAAATAAAAAAATAAAATAAAAAAAAAAAAAAAAATAGAGCGTCTTTCCTGGAGGTATTATAGAATAGAATAGAATAGTTTCTTTATTGTCATTGTAACATGGACCATGCATACGACAAAATTTAAAACTGTCAGCCAGTCAGTTCTGCCATGCATTCCAAACATTTCTAAAACGCTAACGTACATCCACGGTAAAATAATAAAGATAAAAAACTAATAAATATCACGAACACATGCACTGCACGCAGCACGCACCCAATCCCTCCATCCTTCCTGTCGATTTCACAGTTACCACAGTCCCTTAGTCTGTATCGCCCCTGATTATTTAATCATCATGGCATCTGAGATGAGACTTTTTAATCCCAGATTTATTAATTAATTAAACAAATTTCTGCGAGCTACCAAGATGTATAGGGAAGGATGAATGGTTCACGCGATACATCGCTGCCCAACCTGAGACAGGAATCAGAAAGGACAACATGAAAGATAGGCCACAAAAAGCCGAGAGTAACTCCAACCGAGACAGGCTAGCATCTTGGAGAGAAGGAATGGTGTGACTTCTTGGGTCGAGACCTTTCTACAAACAATATAGTCAACATGAAAGATGAGGATGATGATTGGATCATTCTGACCGTGAAACAGTTTTTCCCAGTTCTACTACAGCTAGAGTAGGTAGGAAGGATCACTGCAGGTGCTGGTTTACAACACACCCAAAAGATAGGATTCACAAAGTGGCTGGAGTAACTCAGCGGGTAGTCAGGCAGCATCTGTGGAGAACCATGGATAGGTGACGTTTCACAGAGGTGCTGGCCAGTAACTCAGGCGGGTCAGGCAGTAATGCATCTCATCGCTGTTCTGAGAAGGAATGGGGGACATTCGAGGACACTTCCGAAGACGGATTTATTTCGACCTCCCGACAACTACGACCCCATGTTCACCGCTTTCTCCCAGAGGCTGCTGCCCTGAGCCTGACCATGAGTTACGAAAAGTGAAGGTACACAAAAATTGCTGGAGAAACTCAGCGGGTGCAGCGCATCCATCTATGGAGTCCTTCTTGAAAACAACGAGTTACTAAAGTGGAGTTGGCCCTTTAAGATATCCAGGATGGACACAGGCCCTTCGGCCCATCGAGTCCACACCGACCTGCGATCCCCGCACATTAACACTACACGACACACACTAGGGGCAACTTAGACTTATTTACAAACCTGTACGTCTTTGTAGTGTGGGAGGAAACCGAAGATCTCGGAGAAAACCCACGCGGTCAGGGGGAGAACGTGCAAACTCCGTACAGACAGCGCCCGTAGTCGGGATCGAACCTGGCACTGTGAGGCAGCAGCTCTACCCGCTGCACCACCGTGGCTAGGGTAGATTTAATAAACACTGGGGCAGGATTCTAAATCCCAGCACATCCTCACTGTGGCTGCAGCATTTCTCATTTTAATAACCAGTGGTGACAAATTCTGCTCATGGATAACAAATGATAAGAAACATGTTTGTTTACTCTTTGGAGATTGAGTTGACATTTGATGATTGTTAATTCTCTGTACGCAGGTGGTCCCCGCAGTTGAATATGATCCTCACCCACATATCAGCTGTGTTAATTATATTACAGAGAGCTGCAGAGAGAGTGTTTGATTTGTGTGCTGGGGTTTGGACGGTATTAATCACGGCAATGTCTGCACCTTAAAAACTCAACGGTCCTTTGAAGCATTTGTTGACAAGCAACCAGGAAAACTGCACATGCTTGAAACGTGAAAATTAAATGCCTGTACTCGGCAGACCAGGCAGCTTCTGTGGAGGGAGAAGCTATTAGTTTGTCACAGTTAACCATATAACAATTACAGCACGGAAACAGGCCATCTCGGCCCTACAAGTCCGTGCCGAACAACTTTTTTTCCCTTAGTCCCACCTGCCTGCACTCATACCATAACCCTCCATTCCCTTCTCATCCATATGCCTATCCAATTATTTTTAAATGATACCAATGAACCTGCCTCCACCACTTCCACTGGAAGCTCATTCCACACCGCTACCACTCTCTGAGTAAAGAAGTTCCCCCTCATATTACCCCTAAACTTCTGTCCCTTAGTCGGTATACAATGGTTGGTATACAGTTGGTATACAATGAGTTGCTAGACGGGGTAGTTGAGGCAGGGACTATTGCAACCCTTATGCCCCTGTCCCACTTAGGAAACCTGAACGGAAACCTCTGGAGACTTTGCGTCCCACCCAAGGTTTCCGTGCGGTTCCCGGAGGTTGCAGGTGGTTGCCGGAGGTTGCAGGTAGTGGAAGCAGGTAGGGGATACTGACAAAAACCTCCGGGAACCGCACGGAAACCTTGGGTGGGGCGCAAAGTCTCCAGAGGTTTCCGTTAAGGTTTCCTAAGTGGGACAGGGGCATTAAGAAACAAGTAGACAGGTACATGGATAGGACAGGTGGGCCAAGCGCAGGCAGGTGGGACTAGTGTAGATGGGACATGTTGGCCGGTGTGGGCAAGTTGGGCCGAATGGCCTGTTTCCATACTGTAAGTCTCTCTGTCTCTATGACTGGCAAGGGACTTCACACCAGACAACAAACTGCTGGAGGAAGCTCTGATGAAAGATCTCAACCTGAAACATCACCTGCCCATTCCTTCCCCAGGTGCTGCCTGACCCATTCAGTTCCTCCAGCACTTTGTTTCTTCGCTCCAGCATCTGCAGTTCCTTGGTTTCATAGCGGAATTTGGCAGCTTTAACTCAAACTGGGAAGGTTGGTTATCTGAAAGTGTTTTGACGACAGAATCTCGAGGTTGCGGTGTCTCGGGTCGGAAGATAAGATGCTCTTTCTGGAGTTGAATTGGGGTTTACCCTTGATTATTGCGGGAGGCCAGAGGCAGGCAGGTCTGATTAGCAACCAGAGTTGTTACTCCATGGACAATCTGCAACATTTTCCCTTCTGTTCCATAACTGAATGAAGGGACTGTTGGAAGACAAGGCAAGAGGCTGGAGAACCCTGCGGTTGGTGTGAGATAGGCAGATCAGTGGTTGCTCGAAGGGCTGAATGGCCTACTCCTGCACCTATTATCTATCAGGGGCGCTCCATTCCTGATCTCCATGGAGGAAGAATGACTGGCGTTGGGTCAGGTTGGAGCTTGTGGATACAACCACAAGCCTGGAGAGCAGAGAGAACATCAAGAACATGGTTCTTCTTGCAGTTCACAGCATGTGAGCTGGGAGGAGGATTGGTGTGAGCATCAGCAGTCTTTGCCTGTGATCTATTATTCCATCTGAACCCATCTTGCTGCAGGCTCCCTGCTATGTTTCTGCTCCAGATGCCAATTCCCAGGATTTATTCCTTCTCAACCTTGGCCAGTTGTGTTCAACCAAGGCAAGGCCAGTGCCCGGTGGACATTGGCCCCTGTCCTGCAGCGGGGGCATGGCCACAAGGGCACCATCATCGACATAGAAACATAGAAACATAGAAATTAGGTGCAGGAGTAGAGGCCATTCGGCCCTTCGAGCCTGCACCATTCGCCATTCAATATGATCATGGCTGATCATCCAACTCAGTATCCCATCCCTGCCTTCTCTCCATACCCCCTGATCCCCTCGGCCACAAGGGCCACATCTAACTCCCTCTTAAATATAGCCAATGAACTGTGAGGCCTCAACTACCCTCTGTGGCAGAGAGTTCCAGAGATTCACCACTCTCTGTGTGAAAAAAGTTCTCCTCGTCTCGGTTTTAAAGGATTTCCCCTTTATCCTTAAGCTGTGACCCCTTGTCCTGGACTTCCCCAACATCGGGAACAATCTTCCTGCATCTAGCCTGTCCAACCCCTTAAGAATTTTGTATGTTTCCATAGGATCCCCTCTCAATCTCCTAAATTCTAGAGAGTATAAACCAAGTCTATCCAGTCTTTCTTCATAAGACAGTCCTGACATCCCAGGAATCAGTCTGGTGAACCGTCTCTGCACTCCCTCTATGGCTATGACATCACACCCTTCCTTCACATATTCCTGAAGATAGACACAGAATGCTGGAGTAACTCAGCTGGTCAGGCAGCATCTCTGGAGAGAAGGAATGGGTGACGTGTCGGGGCGAGACCACTTCTTCAGACTGCAGATGCTGGTTCGATCCTGACTACCGGGTGCTGTCTGTACGGAGTTTGCACGTTCTCCCCGTGACCTGCGTGGGTTTTCTCCGAGTGAGATTCTGTGAAAACTCGGGCAGGCAGAGACACATACAGGCCTCTCCAATGTGAGAAAATGTCTCCATCAGGGGTTTGAAGGATTATGGAGGAGGGGAAGGGGGAGGATACTGGAGAGAGGACAAATGAACATGGATTGGGAATGAAGAAACTCCCAGTGTGAATCACAAGCTGCCGACTCAGATCCCCATAGACAGACGGGCTCGATATCCCAGCTCCTCCCGTTACTCCAGCACCAGCTCTAATTACTTATTTCATGCACACACCATTCCTCAGCTGATGAGACACCGACTGCTGGTGACAGCTCAGATTCCCACTGACTGCAAACTGTCCCAGCTCACTAGACACCAACCCCAGCTCACTAGACACCAGTCCCAGCTCACCAGACACCAGTCCCAGCTCACCACACACCAGTCCCAACTCACTAGACACCAGCCCCAGCTCACCAGACACCAGCCCCAGCTCACCACACAACAGTCCCAGCTCACCAGACACCAGCCCCAGCTCACCACACACCAGTCCCAGCTCACCACACACCAGTCCCAACTCACCACACACCAGCCCCAGCTCACTACACACTAGTCCCAGCTCACCACACACCAGTCCCAGCTCACCACACACCAGTCCCAGCTCACCAGACACCAGCCCCAGCTCACTACACACCAGTCCCAGCTCACCAGACACCAGCCCCAGCTCACCAGACACCAGTCCCAGCTCACCACACACCAGCCCCAGCTCACCAGACACCAGTCCCAGCTCACTAGACACCAGTCCCAGCTCACTAGACACCAGTCCCAGCTCACCACACACCAGCCCCAGCTCACCAGACTCCAGCCCCAGCTCACCAGACACCAGCCCCAGCTCACCAGACACCAGTCCCAGCTCACCACACACCAGTCCCAGCTCACCACACACCAGTCCCAGCTCACCACACACCAGTCCCAACTCACTAGACACCAGCCCCAGCTCACCACACACCAGCCCCAGCTCACCAGACACCAGCCCCAGCTCACCAGACACCAGTCCCAGCTCACCAGACACCAGTCCCAGCTCACCACACACCAGCCCCAGCTCACCACACACCAGTCCCAGCTCACCAGACACCAGCCCCAGCTCACCACACACCAGTCCCAGCTCACCACACACCAGTCCCAGCTCACCAGACACCAGTCCCAGCTCAGCTCACCAGACACCAGCCCCAGCTCACTAGACACCAGTCCCAGCTCACCAGACTCCAGTCCCAGCTCACTACACACCAGTCCCAGCTCACCACACACCAGCCCCAGCTCACCAGACACCAGCCCCAGCTCACCACACACCAGTCCTAGCTCACCACACACCAGTCCCAGCTCACCACACACCAGTCCCAGCTCACCAGACACCAGCCCCAGCCCCAGCTCACCACACACCAGCCCCAGCTCACCAGACACCAGCCCCAGCTCACTAGACACCAGCCCCAGCTCACCAGACACCAGTCCCAGCTCACCAGACACCAGCCCCAGCTCACTAAACACCAGTCCCAGCTCACTAGACACCAGCCCCAGCTCACTAGACACCAGCCCAGCTCACTAGACACCAGCCCCAGCTCACTAGACACCAGCCCCAGCTCACTAGACACCAGCCCCAGCTCACCACACACCAGTCCCAGCTCACTACACACCACCCCCAGCTCACTAGACATCAGTCCCAGCTCACCCACACACCAGTCCCAGCTCACCACACACCAGCCCCAGCTCACCAGACACCAGCCCCAGCTCACTAGACACCAGCCCCCAGCTCACCACACACCCAGTCCCAGCTCACCACACACCAGTCCCAGCTCACCAGACACCAGTCCCAGCTCACCAGACACCATGTCCCAGCTCACCAGACACCAGTCCCAGCTCACCAGACGCCAGTCCCAGCTCACCAGACACCAGCCCCAGCTCACTACACACCACCCCCAGCTCACTAGACACCAGTCCCAGCTCACCAGACACCAGTCCCAGCTCACCACACACCAGCCCCAGCCCACCAGACACCAGACCCAGCTCACCACACACCAGACACCAGTCCCCAGCTCACCACACACCAGTCCCAGCTCACCACACACCAGTCCCAGCTCACCACACACCAGTCCCAGCTCACCACACACCAGACCCAGCTCACTAGACACCAGTCCCAGCTCACCAGACACCAGACCCAGCCCACCAGACACCAGCCCCAGCTCACCACACACCAGTCCCCGCTCACCAGACACCATAGAGAGATAGAGAGGGGAAGGAGAGAGAGAGACAGACAGACAGACAGACAGACAGACAGACAGACAGACAGACAGACAGACAGACAGACAGAAAGACAGACAGACAGACAGACAGTACATAGGGAGAGAGAGAGAGAGAGGATAAAATAAGAGTGTTGTACATAACGGGGAAGAGAAAAAAAAGAAAAAGTTCAATAAATAATAAATATAGTGCAAATAACTAATAATAATATTTGCAGCTCAGAGCTTATTTGTTGTGCTTAATAGCCTGATGGTTGTGGGGAAGAAGCTGTTCCTGAACCTGGACGTTACAGTTTTCAGGCTCCTGTACCTTCTACCTGATGGCAGTGGTGAGATGTGTGTGTGGCCAGGATGGTGTGTGGGTCCTTGATGATGTAGGCTGCCTTTTTGAGGCAGCAACTGCGATAAATCCCTTCGATGGTGGGGAGGTCAAAGCCGGTGATGGACTGGGCAGTGGTCACAACTTGTTGTAGTCTTTTACACTCCTGGACGTTCAAGTTGCCGAACCAGGCCACGATGCAACATAGAAACCTAGACAATAGGTGCAGGAGTAGAGGCCATTCGGCCCTTCGAGCCTGCACCATTCGCCATTCAATATGATCACGGCTGATCATCCAACTCAGTATCCCGTACCTGCCTTCTCTCCATACCCCCTGATCCCTTTAGCCACAAGGGCCACATCTAACTCCCTCTTAAATATAGCCAATGAACTGTGTGGCCTCAACTACCCTCTGTGGCAGAGAATTCCACAGATTCACCACTCTCTGTGTGTGAAAAAAAATGTTCTTCTCATCTCGGTTTTAAAGGATTTCCCCCTTATCCTTAAGCTGTGACCCCTTGTCCTGGACTTCCCCAACATCGGGAACAATCTTCCTGCATCTAGCCTGTCCAACCTCTTAAGAATTTTGTAAGTTTCTATAAGATCCCCCTGAATCTTCTAAATTCTAGCGAGTACAAGCCGAGTCTATCCAGTCTTTCTTCATATGAAAGTCCTGACATCCCAGGAATCAGTCTGGTGAACCTTCTCTGTACTCCCTCTATGGCAAGAATGTCCTTCCTCAGATTAGGAGACCAAAACTGTACGCAATACTCCTGGTGTGGTCTCACCAAAATCTTGTACAACTGCAGTAGAACCTCCCTGCTCCTAGACTCAATGCTCTCGTGCACCTGCCTCAACGACATCCTCTCCGTTTATTCACTATTTAAAACCCTCCACTTTGTTATGAGTTGTAGATTAATATTTCATGCCAACCTGGGCCATAATTGCTGCTTCAGAATTTTCCGCTCATAAAAAAACTAATTTTATATGTGAAGATCATCTCTCCCTTGAGTAATTATTTTAAGATTCCAGATCTGTTATTAAAGATTAAATTTTCCTTTTAAAAGTTCATTTTTTTGATTTTTCAGCTCCTGACTTGATCTCCTGAGGTACTTACATCCTGTCTTTTCTAATTGTAAAATTCATAAGGAGTTAGTAAAATTCTATGTTTAATACTTCCTGGCTTGCTGTCTTTAGGATTTACTTAATACAAATCAGCTGATTAGTCTGCTTGATCATATTTGTATTGAGTGGAGTTTGCGTTCAGTTTATTGTCCCGTGTACCGAGGTACAGTGAAAAGCTTTTGTTGCGCGCTAACCAGTCAGCGGAAAGACAATACATGATTACAATCGAGCCGTCCACAGTGTACAGATACAGGATAAAGGGGAATAACGTTTAGTGCAAGGTAAAGCCAGCAAAGTCCGATCAAGGATAGTCCGAGGGTCACCAATGAGGTAGATAGTAGTTCAGCACTGCTCTCTGGTTGTGGTAGGATGGTTCAGTTGCCTGATAACAGCCGGGAAGAAACTGTCCCTGAATCTGGAGGTGTGTGTGCGTTTGTTTTCACACTTCTGTACCTCTTGCCCGATGGGAGAGGGGAGAAGAGGGAGTGAGGGGGGGGGGGGGGGGTGGAAACCTCATTGAAACACACGGAATAGTGAAAGGCTTGGAAAGCGCTCCAGAGGGCCATTGACAACGCCCAGAGGATTGTCGGCTGCCCTCTCCTTACCTTGGAGGACTTACACAGTTCCTGCTGCATCAAAAAATCCCAGAGTATCATAAAGGACATTTCCCACCCCGGACACTCCCTGTTTGAACTGTTGCCGTCAGGCAGACGGTACAGATCTACAAGGACAAGGACGAATAGACTAAAAAACAGTTTTTACCCCACTGCTATAAAGGCACTAAATGTAGCCGCCAAGGAACGCAGGGGCGATACAGACTAAGGGACTGTGGTAACTGTGAAATCGACAGAAGGATGGAGGGTTGGGTGTGTATGCGCGGAGCTATTTTCATGATATTTATTTTAGTTGTTTATCTTTTAATATTTTACCTTGTATGTATCGTTAGCTTTTAGAAATGTTTGAATGGTGCACTGACTGGCTGACATTTTTAAATTTTGTTGTACATGGTTCATGTTACAATGACAAAAAAGAAACTATTCTATTCTATGTGGAGAGGATGTTTCCACTAGTGGGAGAGTCTAGGACTAGAGGTCACAGCCTCAGAATTAAAGGACTGTAGCGGCACCTGCTGGTGCACGCCAGCGTCGAACCCTGCGGTCGGAAACTGCGCGTACGTGACTCTGGGCGGGGCCGGGTTTTTCTCGCGGTTTCTGGGCTCAGCCCGCCATTCGATTGAGGACCACCGCTGTGGTCAGTTGTGTATTAGAGCCCACGTTATCAGAGAACTGCAATGGAGGATAAATCTTGTTCAAACAACCGATTGTCATTTCTAATCCACTAAAATCCAAATCTGAGCAAGGACATTATTGCCATAGAGGGAGTGCAGAGAAGGTTCACCAGACTGATTCCTGGGATGTCAGGACTGTCTTATGAAGAAAGACTGGATAGACTTGGTTTATACTCTCTAGAATTTAAAAGATTGAGAGGGGATCTTATAGAAACTTACAAAATTCTTAAGGGGTTGGACAGGCTAGATGCAGGAAGATTGTTCCCGATGTTAGGGAAGTCCAGGACAAGGGGTCACAGCTTAAGGATAAGGGGGAAATCCTTTAAAACCGAGATAAGAACTTTTTTTCACACAGAGAGTGGTGAATCTCTGGAACTCTCTGCCACAGAGGGTAGTCGAGGCCAGTTCATTGGCTATATTTAAGAGGGAGTTAGATGTGGCCCTTGTGGCTAAGGGGATCAGGGGGTATGGAGAGAAGGCAGGGACGGGATACTGAGTTGGATGATCAGCCGTGATCATATTGAATGGCGGTGCAGGTTTGAAGGGCCGAATGGCCTACTCCTGCACCTAATTTCTATGTTTCTATGTTTCTATGTTTCTAAAAGACGTTCTTTTAAGAAGGAGACGAGGGGGAATTTCTTTAGCCAGAGGGTGGTGAATCTGTGGGATTCTTTGCCACAGACGGCTGTGGAGGCCACAAGTCAGTGGATGTTTTTAAGGCAGAGATAGATAGATTCTTGATTAGTGCGGGTGTCAGGGGTTATGGGGAGAAGGCAGGAGAATGGGGTTAGGAGGGAGAGATAGATCAGCCATGATTGAATGGTTGAGTTGACTTAATGGGCCGAATGGCCTCATTCATAAGGGATAGGAGCAGAATTAGGCCCACTCCGCCGTTCAATCGTGGCTGACCTATCTTTCCCTCTCAACCCCATTCTCCTTAAGCCCATCAAGAATATATCTATCTGCCTTAAATTCTGGCCCTAGAACTGATGAACCTGTGTGAAGTCGTGCACTGATTGGAGTCGGGTAACTGGTGCAGTGCTGGAGAGACTGAATCTGTACAAGTGCCAGCCTATAAGTGAGGATACTCCTGAAATACTGAGAGTCACTGCTTCATTCACCACACGTTTAGAAAATAGGCCGTGGAGCGTAATAGCGAGAAGCTCGGCACTTAAAATAGAAACGTGTGCATGCAGGGAGCTTTGTAACAGTATTGAGCGACATAGTCAATATCTGTGTGGGGAGAGTGGACAGAGTAATGCCCCTGTCCCACTTAGGAAACCTGAACGGAAACCTCTGGAGACTTTGCGCCCCACACCCAAGGTTTCCGTGCGGATCCCGGAGGTTTTTGTCAGTCTCCCTACCTGCTTCCACTACCTGCAACCTCCGGCAACCACCTGCAACCTCCGGGAACCGCACACGGAAACCTTGGGTGGGGCGCAAAGTCTCCAGAGGTTTCCGTTCAGGTTTCCTAAGTGGGACATGGGCATAAAGGTTCTTGATGCAAGGAAAGAGTGTTCCTCAAATTCAACCGACGGAACTGCAGATGGCAGGAAAAATGTTCCCAATGTTGGGCGAGTCCAGAACCAGGGGCCACACACACTTAGAATAAAGGAGAGGTCATTTAAGACTGAGGTGAGAAAAAACTTTTCCACCCAGAGAGTTGTGAATTTGTGGAATTCCCTGCCACAGAGGGCACAGTGGAGGTCAAGTCACTGGATGGATTTAAGAGAGAGTTAGATAGAGCTCTAGGGGCTAGTGGAATCAAGGGATGTGGGGAGAAGGCAGGGATGGGTTATTGATTGGGGACGATCAGCCATGATCACAATGAATGGCGGTGCTGGCTCGAAGGGCCGAATGGCCTCCTCCTGCACCTATTGTCTATGTTTCTAAGGAAGATGGACACAAAATACTGGAGGAACTCAGCGAGACGGGCAGCAACTCTGGAGGGAAGGAATGGGTGATGTTTCGGGTCTGAAGAAGGGTCTCGATCTAAAACGTCTGGCAAAGAGCTGTCACCTTCCCCGGCAGCTGAGGAAGGAGCTCGTCGCTGGAATCCGCCCAGAATCCAACAGATCCAGGCTCCACATCCACCGTCTCCGGAGAAATAAAGCTTCTCTCTGCAATCTAACGAGGTGTAGGCGTTTTCCTGCAGTTTCCTCAGCTCAGTGGCTGAGCCCGCATCTGCCCGAGTGCCCGGGGGTAGCTCCCTGCACTGGGCACACGCCCACACACACTGCCAGTCAGGCAACATACATACCAGGACACGGAAAGGCCCAGCCTACACACGCTACATCACTAGGCAACACACGGTGCCCATCATAGGTTCATAAGTGATAGGAACAGAATTAGGCCATTCGGCCCATCTAGTCTACTCCCCCATTCAACCATGGCTGATCTATCTCTCCCTCCTAACCCCATTCTCCTGCCTTCTCCCCATAACCCCTGACACCCATACTAATCAAGAATCTATCTAAGGTAGACACAGAGTGCTGGAGAAACTCAGCGGGTGCAGCAGCATCTATGGAGCGAAGGAGATAGGCAACGTTTCGGGTCGAGACCCTTCTTTCTATCTTTCACTGCCTTAGAAATATCCACTGACTTGCTTGTCCTCCACAACTCTACCGCTGTGCCACCGTGACTCTAAGTGCTGTCAGTGTGGAGAGAGGAACAGGTTTGACCGGGCTCGGTGCTGTAAAGTTTGCCCACGTAGCTGGTAATATTCTTTAATTACTGGCTAAGATTGATTTTACAATGCTGTTCTTCAAATAGAAATCTGTCGAGGAACCAGGACGTGAATGATTGTCCCCACATTAACCCTCCAACCACAATTATCGAAAGCATCCTTTCTCCAATTAATTATCAAAACGTTGAGATATCGTGCTTCACTGTCGGCAATATCATGGATTGGGAATCCCAACCAGGGAGAGATGCAAGGAACTGCAGATGCTGGGATTCAAGAACAAAATACAAAGTGCTGGAGTAACGTGACAATGATCAACAACTTGAGTCCAGAACCAGGGGCCACACACACACACAGTTTAAGAATAAGGGGTAAGCCATTTAGAACGGAGACGAGGAAACACTTTTTCTCGCAGAGAGTGGTGAGTCTGTGGAATTCTCTGCCTCACAGAGGGCGGTGGAGGCCGGTTCTCTGGATGCTTTCAAGAGAGAGCTAGATAGGGCTCTTAAAGATAGCGGAGTCAGGGGATATGGGGAGAAGGCAGGAACGGGGTACTGATTGGGGATGATCAGCCATGATCACATTGAATGGCGGTGCTGGCTCGAAGGGCTAAATGGCCTCTACTCCTGCACCTATTGTCTGTTGTCTATTGTCATAAGTAATTTGGCCATTCGGCCCATCAAGTCTATGCCATTTAATGATAGCTGATCTATCTCTCCCTCCTAACCCCATTCTCCTGCCTTCTCCCCATAACCCCTGACACCCGTACAAACCTTACTAAAACCGTACTTTTAGTTTAGTTTTTAGATCCAGCTTGGAAAAAGGCCCTTAAATCAGTCTAGTTTATTGCCCCGTGTACCGAGGTACAGTGAAAAGCTTTTGTTGCGTGCTAACCAGTCAGCGGAAAGACAATACATGATTACAATCGAGCCGTCCACAGTGTACAGATACATGATAAGGGAATAACGTTTAGTGCAAGGTAAAGCCAGCAAAGTCCGATCAAGGATAGTCTGATGGTCACCAATGAGGTAGATAGTAGTTTAGTTTAGTTTAGTTTAGAGATACAGCACAGAAACAGGCCCTTCGGCCCATCTAGTCCACACCGACCAGCGATCCCCGCACACTAACACTATCCAACACACACTAGTGACAATTTACACATATCAAACCCATTAACCTACAAACACATACGTCTTTGGAGTGTGGGAGGAAACCGAAGATGTCGGAGAAAACCCACATGGTCACGGGGAGAACGTGCAAACTCCGTACAGACAGCACCCGTAGTCGGGATCAAACTCAGATTTCTGGCGCTGTAAGGCAGCAACTCTACCGCTGCGCCACCGTGCCGGACTGCTCAGCACAGCTCTCTAGTTGTTGGTAGGATGGTTCAGTTGCTTGATCACAGCTGGGAAGAAACTGTCTGAAGAAGGGTCTCGACCCTATTTCCTTCGCTCCGTAAATGCTGCCTCACCCGCTGAGTTCCTCCAGCATTTTTGTCTCCCTTCGATTTCTCCAGCATCTGCAGTTCTTTCTTAGACGTGAATCTGGAGGTGTGCGTTTGCAGACTTCTATACCTCTTGCCCGATGGGAGCGGAGACTGGGAAAGGGTTAATATCCACCACGGGAGCCAGCCCTATCTCATGCTTTCAACATGCAAACCATGAAATATAACAGCCTATTTTACTAGTCCCTTATTTCCTATTCAAGTCCAAAATTTAATTTGGTTGCGGAGAGGGGGAATTCTCGAAGGTGATTCTTACAGAAGATTAATAAACAGGCCAGTCTCCTACCTTCAGATCCTTAGCTGATAATCATTGCAGTAGGTTATTCATCAGATGCATCATTTCTACAGTCACAGACTGAATTATCTATGTAAATTCAATATTTAATCATTTCAGAGTCATTTTCGTTCAGCCGAGAATCTGGTGAAGTGGTGTTAAAAAGCAAATGTTTAAATCATTAAGGTGGTCAGCGGTGGTCAGTTCCCCTCTGATACCACCTCTTGATCCAAGGCCAGAGGCTAGCAGGGCAGCACGGTGGCGCAGCGGTAGAGCTGCTGCCTCACAGCGCCAGAGACCCGGGTTCGATCCCGACTACGGGTGCTGTCTGTACGGAGTTTGCACGTTCTCCCCCTGACCTGCGTGGGTTTTCTCCGAGATCTTCGGTTTCCTCCCACACACTCCAAAGACGTGCAGGTTTGTAGGTTAATTGGCTTGGTGTAAATGTAAATTGTCCCTAGTGTGTGTGTGTGCGGGGAGCGCTGGTCGGCATGGACTCGGTGGGCCGAAGGGCCTGTTTCCACGCTGTATCTCTAAAGTATTGATGGAGGGTAGGATAGGGTAGGGGTAGGGCCTAATTTTGAGGCTGTGACCTCTGGATCTAGACTCTCCCACTAGTGGAAACATCCTCTCCACATCCACTCTGTCCAAACATAGAAACATAGAAACATAGAAATTAGGTGCAGGAGTAGAGGCCATTCGGCCCTTTGAGCCTGCACCATTCGCCATTCAATATGATCATGGCTGATCATCCAACTCAGTATCCCGTACCTGCCTTCTCTCCATACCCCCTGATCCCTTTAGCCACAAGGGCCACATCTAACTCCCTCTTAAATATAGCCAATGAACTGTGTGGCCTCAACTACATTCTGTGGCAGAGAGTTCCACAGATTCACCACTCTCTGTGTAAAAAATGTTTTCCTCATCTCGGTCCTAAAAGATTTCCCCCTTATCCTTAAACTGTGACCCCTTGTTCTGGACTTCCCCAGCATCGAGAATAAACTCCCTCTTAAATATAGCCAATGAACTGGCCTCAACTACCCTCTGTGGCAGAGAGTTCCAGAGATTCACCACTCTCTGTGTGAAAAATGTTCTCCTTTCACTATTCGGTAAGTTTCGATGAGGTCCCCCCCCTCATCTATCTAAACTCTTGTGAGAAAATACGAGATGTTTGTACCGTTGAGAGGTAATGAATTTTCTCGGTCATGGACAATTATCATTGGCATTGCGGAACTGAAGCCATTGAGCAGCTCAGTGAGTTTGTAAGTATCTGCCCAATTAAAATAATAGATTCCACAAACTGCACGAGAAACTGTCAGTTCCCTCTGAAAGAGCCTCTGTGATTCCAGTGCAGACAAGATCAATACTGGTGGAGCAACCAGCCATCTTACCCGGCTTGGCCCAAATGTGTCACTGCTCCCCATCACGTTACACTAAGTCTGTGGGGGTCATTCGCAGTTTACTCCGGAGGGCAAAAACTCTCGCAGACTATCACAATTCACTTTGATGATCTCCGCTGGCTATGACTGCAGAAGAGTTAATACAAAGACCCTATTCAAACTCAATCAGGGAAATGGAAATCGATGGTATGTACCAGCTCACTGAACAGTGAAAGGCCTGGATAGAGTGGTTCCACTGGTGGGAGAGTCTAGGACCAGAGGGCACAACCTCAGAATAAAAGGATGTATCTTTAGAAAGTAGGTGAGAAGAAATTTATTTCGTCAGATGTTGGGATTCTTTGTCACCGAAGGCGGTGGAGGCCAAGTCAATGGATATTCTTAAGGCAGAGATAGATAGGTTCTTGATTAGTACGGGTGTCAGGGGTTATGGGGAGAAGGAAGGAGAAAGGGGTTAGGAGGGAGAGATAGATCAGCCGTGATTGAATGGCGGAGTAGACCAGATAACTCCTGACACCCGTACTAATCTAGAATCTATCTCTGCCTTAAAAATATCCATGGACTTGGTGTCCACAGCCTACAGGGCCTGTTTCCGTGCTGTATCTCTGCGCTAAACCATGCACCTGCCTTCTCCCCATAACCCCTGAGTTGCTGTATAGATGATGAACTAGAACAATAATCTTATAGCAAGCACGGCCAGCCTTGGTATTCAACTCAATGATTCAAAAACAAGATATGAGGTGGAGATGATTGAGGTGAGATTCAGTTTCACAGTTTTACATAAAACAGAATGACAATAGACAATAGACAATAGGTGCAGGAGTAGACCATTCAGCCCTTCGAGCCAGCACCGCCATTCAATATGATCATGGCTGGACATCCAGAATCAGTACCCCGTTCCTGCTTTTTCCACATATTCCTTGATTCCGTTAGCCCTAAGAGCTAAATCTAACTCTCTCTTGGGACTAGTGTAGCTGGGACATGTGGGCACGTTGGGATGAAGGGCCTGTTTCCACACTGTATCACTCTACAACTCCCTCAATCCCACCTCTAACACTCTCCTATGATGCAAAGATTCAACGGTACTTAATTGTCACCAGTACCAAGGCTGCAGTGAGATAGATATTAGACAACAGGTGCAGGAGTAGAGGCCATTCGGCCCTTCGAGCCAGCACCGCCATTCAATGTGATCATGGCTGATCATCCCCAATCAGTACCCCGTTCCTGCCTTCTCCCCATATCCTCCGCTATCTTTCAGAGCCCTATCTAGCTCTCTCTTGAAAACATCCAGAGAACCTGCAGGAGATTTGATGGCCAAGCCCCAAAACATCACACAAATTGAGAATCACCTATTGTGAGAATCACGGCATTAATATCTTGTTCCCACAGCTATATCTCTTAAATTATAGTTACAGCTTCAAACCTAAAGCTTACAAGTGTTTAGTTAAAACTGCAGGGCATGTGGGGCTGAGAGAGAGAGAGAGAGTGCGTGATTACTGTTCAACTCCAGCCACTGTGACAGATGAGGGCAGAATATAACAACACACCAACTATGTCCTACAGTTACACAATCCTGTTTCTCTGCTTCAGATAACTCTATCATTCCTTCAGCAATAAAGGAATATCTTATTTATCGCCCTTCCCATCCCCTTCACTGACCATTAGTTTTCAGTGTAGGAAAGATCCTCAGGTGCAGGTTTAAATCGAAGGTAGACACAAAATGCTGGAGTAACTCAGCGGGACAGGCAGCGTCTCTGGGGAGAAGGGATGGGTCTGAAGAAGGGTCTCGACCCGAAACATCACCCATTCCTTCTCCCCATAGATGCTGCCTGTCCCGCTGAGTTACTCCAGCATTTTGCAGTTCTCAGTTTTAGTTTTCAACTTTGGTTTTCAGTTTTAGTTTTAGAGGTGCAGCGCGGAAACAGGCGCACCGAATCCGTGCCGACCAGCGATCCCCGCACACTAACACTACCCTACACACACGAGGGACAACTTACATTACACCAAAGCCAAAGCTAAAACTTCTTAAGGGGTTGGACAGGCTAGATGCATTTCATTGTCTAATGCATTTCGCTGTCTCTGTACTGTACACTGACAATGACAATTAAAATTGAATCTGAATCTGAATCTGAAGATTGTTCCCGATGTTTGGGGAAGTCCAGAACAAGGGGTCACAGCTTAAGGATAAGGGGGAAATCTTTTAGGACCGAGATGAGAAAAACATATTTTTTCACACACAGAGAGTGGTGAATCTGTGGAATTCTCTGCCACAGAAGGTAGTTGAGGCCACACAGTTCATTGGCTATATTTAAGAGGGAGTTAGATGTGGCCCTTGTGGCTAAAGGGATCAGGGGGTATGGAGAGAAGGCAGGTATGGGATACTGAGTTGGATGATCAGCCATGATCATATTGAATGGTGGTGCAAGCTCGAAGGGCCGAATGGCCTCTACTCCTGCACCTAATTTCTATGTTTCTATTTTTCTAATCCACAAACCTGCACGTCTTTGGAGTGTGGGAGGAAACCAGAACACCCGGAGAAAACCCACAAGGTCACGGGGAGAACGTGCAAACTCCGTACAGACAGCACCCGTGGTCAGGATCGAACCTGGGTCTCTGGCGCTGTGAGGCAGCAACTCTACCCTCTGCACCACCACCCGATTTGTGGTTCAGTAAAACACACAAGTGGGTGATAAACTGACGGGAATATCTGAATGATATTGAGATAGGCCGCACCGTAATTGAAGTCTGCTTTTACAAGACGAGATATTACCACTTGCTTTAAACCACTTGCATTGTGTTATGGTGAAGAAAGGCTTCTCTTCTCTTTGAACTGACAGCATTTCAACTTGCTCCCACAGAGAGCAGCTCTATTTATCAGTCTATATTTAGATCTCACCCACTGGGAAATGGTGATTGTGGAACTGAGAAGGCGAGGGAAAGCAAGCAGTAGCTACAAAACCACAAAGGGCTTCGGGGGGGAAGGAGATGGTTGCATTCCCTGGATGGGGGTCTGTGGTCAGAGGTGACAAATCTAATATAAGCCACTGAACAGCGGGAGGGGTTGCAGGGAGCAGACACAACCCAGGATGGAAGCTCAGAGAAGTCATGGATACATCATTGAGTTACGCAGCATGGAAACATGGCCCTTCAGCAGACCCCAGTCATTCCCTACAACTTTCACCAACTTCTACAGATGCGCCACAGCAAGCATTTTATCGGGATAGAAAAATAGAAACATAGACAATTGTTGCAGGAGTAGCGGCCATTCAGCCCTTCGAGCCTGCACCATTCGCCATTCAATATGATCATGGCTGATCATCCAACTCAGTATCCTGTACCTGCCTTCTCTCCATACCCCCTGATCCCTTTAGCCACAAGGGCCACATCTAACTCCCTCTTAAATATAGCCAATGAACTGTGTGGCCTCAACTACCTTCTGTGGCAGAGAATTCCACAGATTCACCACTCTCTGTGTGGGGAAAAAAAATGTTTTTCTCATCTCGGTCCTAAAAGATTTCCCCCTTATCCTTAAACTGTGTGTGTGGCCCCTTGTTCTGGACTTCCCCAACATTGGGAACAATCTGCCTGCATCTAGCCTGTCCAACCCCTTAAGAAAGGGGTGCACCACAGCTTGGTGTGGGAACTGCTCCACCCAAGACTGCAAGAAATCGCAGCCCATTGTGAAGATGCAGCTCGGAGGAAAGACACATCCTCGACCCAGGCATCGACTGTGAAAAACAGGTTCCCCCCCCTGCCCCACCCCCCCCCCCCCCCCGGCCCCCCCGACCCCCCCCCGCCCCCCCCACCCCCCCACCCCCCCCCCCCCCCCCACCCCCCCCCCCCCCCCCACTCCCCATAAAAAGACTAAAGACCTCCAAAACAAAACTTTTTGACGGACTAAAAATGTTTTTAAAGTATGAAAGTACGAACAGCTGCAGACGAGGCAGCCACACTCAATCTGCTCCACACTCGGACTCGAGTACAATGATGTATTCTACATGTTCCTGGATCTCCATCACCTTTGTCTCATTTTCACACCTTGCATTTCCATATCTCTGTATCTCCCCCTCCCCTGACGCTGAGTCTGAAGAAGGGTCTCGACACGAAACGTCACCCATTCCTTCTCTCCAGAGATGCTGCCTGTCCCGCTGAGTTACTCCAGCATTTTGTGTCTGTCTGTCTTAGACTAAAACTAGTTTCTCCTGTCGTGTGTGTGTGCCGGGCCTGTTTGCCCCACAAGTTTTAACCCTTCACCAGTTACGAGATTTCCTTCGCTCCATAGATGCTGCTGCACCCGCTGAGTTTCTGCAGCATTTTTGTGTACCAGCAGAAAGACAATACATGATTACAATCAATCAGGCTGAAGAAGGGTTTCGGCCCGAAACGTTGCCTATTTCCCGAGGGTCTCAACCCGAAACGTTGCCTATTTCCCGAGGGTCTCAACCCGAAACGTTGCCTATTTCCTTCGCTCCACAGATGCTGCTGCACCCACTGAGTTTCTCCAGCATTTATGTCTACCTACGATTTTCCAGAATCTGCAGTTCCTTCTGATACAATCAATCAGGTATTCTTCAGGTCTTTCAGTCTGAAGAAGGGTCTCGACCAGAAACGTCACCCATTCCTTCTCTCCAGAGATGCTGCCTGTCCCGCTGAGTTTCTCCAGCATTTTGTGTACCTACGAGATTCACTGCACAGTTGAGTTTCGCTACACAAGGAATCTCACTTCTCTAGAGTCCTTCTTAATTTTATAAGGCTTCTTCCATGAATTCATCATCATATTTAATTTCTCCTGTCAGTCATAGATGAATCATCCCTCCTGCTGTGTGTAAAATAAATATTTACCATTAAATAAAATAAATATTTATTTGCAACTAATGTATTACTTTTCTAAATGCTAGTCACTATTTACAGGCTGACTACCACCTAACCGCTGACAAACCATTGCCTAACCACACACTAACCACCATCTAACCATTGCCTAACTACCGCCTAATGGCTGCCTAACCACCGCCAGAGATTAGAGTATCGGCACTAAGGGAAAGCGGTAGAGTTGCTGCCTCACAGCGCCAGAGACCCGGGTTCGATCCTGACTACGGGCGCTGTCTGTATGGAGTTTGCACGTTCTCTCCCCGTGGCCTGCGTGGGTTTTCTCCGGGTGCTCCGGTTTCCTCCCACACTCCAAAGGCGTGCAGGTTTGTAGGTTAATTGGCTTCAGTAAAATTGTCCCTAGTGTGTGTGTAGGATAGTACTGGTGTACAGGGATCGCTGGTCGGCATGGACTCGATGGGCTGAAGGGCCTGTTTCAACGCTGTATCTCTAAACTAAATCTCATCCACTCACCACATAAATCACTCTGTCATTTCCTGAAGTCCTCTCAACAATCTCCTTAGCCCGTGTACACTAGACACCGGCCTTCTGCTGTCAAAATCTCTCTCTCCTTCCTTTATTCCATCAAACCTTTGTGTTTAGGACACTTTGATTAAATCTCTAGCCTGTTCAACTCAGATAACTGGAGGAGGTGAATCTGTGGAATTCTTTGCCACAGAAGGCGGTGGAGGCCAAGTCAGTGGATATGTTTAAGACGGAGATAGATAGTTTCTTGATTAGTGCGGGTGTCAGAGGTTATGGGGAGAAGGCAGGAGAATGGGATCAGCCATGATTGAATGGCAGAGTAGACTTGATGGGCCGAATGGCCTAATTCTGCTCCTATCACATAAACTAATGAACTTAGGTGAGGGAAGGAATACTTAAAGATATAGAGTATTAGAGTGATACAGCACGGAAACAGGCCCTTCAGCCCAACTTGCCCACACCAACCAACATGCCCCAATCTGCACTAGTGCCACCTGCCAGCGTTGGGCCCATGTCCCTCTAAACCAGTCATGTTTCACTGTTACTCTCTGTCACAAACCCACAGCAGTACCCACAGTCCAAGCCTCACCCTTCCTGCTCACCTCCCTTTATCTCAAACTAGAGGGTGTGAGCTACAGGGAGAGGTTGAGTAGACTAGGTCTCTATTCCTTGGAGCGCAGGAGGATGAGGGGTGATCTTATAGAGGTGTACAAAATCGTGAGAGGGTTAGATCGGGTAGATGCACAGAGTCTCTTTCCCAGAGTAGGGGAATCGAGGACCAGAGGACACAGGTTCAAGGTGAAGGGAGAAAGATTTAATAGGAATCTGAAGGGCAACTTTTCCACACAGAGGGCGGTGGGTGCATGGAATGAGCTGCCAGAGGAGGTAGTTGAGGCTGGGACTATCCCAACGTTTAAGAAACAGTTAGACAGGTACATGGATAGGACAGGTTTGGAGGGATATGGGCCAAATGTGGGCAGGTGGGACTAGTGTAGATGGGACATGTTGGCCGGTGTGGGCAAGTTGGGCCGAAGGGCCTGTTTCCACACTGTATCACTCTGTGACTATGACTAAATGACCCTGTCCCACTTAGGAAACCTGAACGCAAACCTCTGGAGACTTTGCGCCCCACCCAAGGTTTCCGTGCGGTTCCCGGAGGTTGCAGGTGGTTGCCGGAGGTTGCAGGTAGTGGAAGCAGGTTGGGAGACTGACAAAAACCTCCGGGAACCGTACGGAAACCTTGGGTGGGGCGCAAAGTCTCCAGAGGTTTCCGTTCAGGTTTCCTAAGTGGGACAGGGTCATTAAGAGACGCAACTAGTGGGAAAGCCAGTGATTGTACATGGACCTGCAGAACAAAGGCCTGGGGTGAGACTGGGGGCAAAGTTACTCTGCAATAAAGTTTCTGTCCCCACAGTTTCTGCACAGGAAGCGTAGAGCACTTGCCGGAAAATTCTACTCTGTTCCAGAAAATATTTACTTTTAACCAGCAGCTGTTGTCTGAATGTTGCCAGGAGACATTTTAACAAAGGTCCCCGGGCATCACGGTGGTGCAGCGGGTAGAGCTGCTGCCTCACAGCGCCAGAGACCCGGGTTCCATCCTGACTACGGGCGCTGTCTGTACGGAGTTTGCACGTTCTCCCCGTGACCTGTGTGGGTTTGCTCCAGTTTCCTCCCACACTCCAAAGACCATATAACCATATAACCATATAACAATTACAGCACGGAAACAGGCCATCTCAACCCTTCTAGTCCGTGCCGAACACATAATCTCCCCTAGTTCCATATACCTGCGCTCAGACCATAACCCTCCATTCCCTTCCCATCCATATCACTGGAAGCTCATTCCACACAGCTACCACTCTCTGAGTAAAGAAGTTCCCCCTCATGTTACCCCTAAACTTCAGTCCCTTAATTCTCATGTCATGTCCCCTTGTTTGAATCTTCCCTACTCTCAGTGGGAAAAGCTTTTCCACGTCAAAGACGTGCAGGTTTGTAGGTGAATTGGCTTGGTGTGTGTGTAAATTGTCCCTGGTGTGTGTTAGGATAGTGTTAGTGTGCGGGGATCGCTGGTCGGCACAGACTCGGTGGGCTGAAGGGCCTGTTTCTGCGCTGTATCTCTCAACTGCGCTATACTAAGACTCTCTGGGCTTGTCCAATTGGCAGATGTCACCTTCAGCGACAAATTAATTTGAAAGCAGCAGGAGACAAGATGAGATCAATATTAAATTGCAATAACTTGTTGATCTGATGCATTTACATAAGGCAGCAGTAGCTTGTTTAACGATCAGTCCCCATCTCACTCCCCAAGGACTGAGTTCTCCTCTGAATGAATTAGTTGACAATTCTCCAGTGTAAATTCCTATCCCACAGAGAGAGAGAGAGAGATAGTGCAGGCTAGCCCAGTCAAAGACGCAATGCACAGAGATCTGTACTAGATGCTCAGTCTCTTGATGAATCTATGAGCAGAGGACACAGGTTTAAGGTGAAGGGGAAAGGATTTAATAGGTAGACAAAAATGCTGGAGAAACTCAGCGGGTGCAGCAGCATCTATGGAGCGAAGGATATAGATATATAGGCAACGTTTTGGGCCGAAACCCTTCTTAATTTAATAGGTAACTTTTTCACGCAGAGGGTGGTGGGTGCATGGAACAAGCTTCCAAAGGAGGTATTGTAGGTTAATTGGTTTGGGAGTATGTGTAAATTGTCCCTAGTGTGTGTAGGATAGTGTTAGTGTACGGGGATCGCTGGTCGGGGTGGACTGGGTCTGTTTCCGCGCTGTATCTCTAAACTAAGACCCTCTGAGCCCTAATACTGGGCGATATTCATTAGGATTCCGGGCTTGTTATTGTGCAGACACTGAGTCTTTTCTGGAGGAATTAGAATAGGAATCAGACGCTGCTAATTCCCAAGTTTAATTTAATACCACGAGGGGGACAATATTCTATCAGGAGGCTGCTCGGTGTTTATTTTACTGCCTACACAATTAGTAATTACTAGTCCAAATCAAGCTGCCTCTCCACAACATTTCAATCTACAGAAATGATCAGAGAACACTTATCAACATATTTGAATTGGCATTTACTGTTCATTTATTTTCTCCAATTAGCTGGGATTGTGAGCACTGGCTGCCATGCCGTGTCCCCGGGAAATGACATACATGTGCCCTGGTAGCGGGGAACACGGATGTGGGACTGCACTGAGC
>NC_073414.1:939582-957082 GCF_028641065.1 Leucoraja erinaceus
CACTCTGTGAAACGTCACCTATCCATGTTCTCCGCAGATGCTGCCTGACCCGCTGAGTTACTCCAGCACTCTGTGAAACGTCACCTATCCATGTTCTCCACAGATGCTGCCTGACCCACTGAGTTACTCCAGCACTCTGTGAAACGTCACCTATCCATGTTCTCCACAGATGCTGCCTGACCCGCTGAGTTACTCCAGCTTTTTGTATCCATGTACCTGTCCAAATGTCTTTTAAATATTGTTCCGGTACTGGCCTCAACTACCTCCTCTGGCAGCTCGTTCCATACAGCTGCCACCCTCCTCGTGAAAAACGTTGCCTATTTCCTTTGGGTTTCGACCCGAAGCGGGGATCGCTGGTCGGCAGGGGCCCGGTGGGCCGAATGGCCTGTTTCCCTGCTGTATCTCTAAACTAAACTAAAAGAGAATGTTATATGGAGAATGTTAATGGGGAAGATTGTTATTGGTGAGCGGTGGATGTACTTGCGCCCATAGTAGAGGGGTTGGTAGCTGCTGCTCAGTAGAGGCCACGGTTCCTTGCGTTGGACTCAGGCACAGAAACTAGATGTGACACAGCGATGAAACTAGCTGTCTTGTCAGCTTTCTGCAAGGATAAAGAGTGCTTTGTGTACGCTTCGAGGTGAAGGAATTTAAATGTTAAGGGTCTCATCAACCCTTGCTGTCTAAACTGGTTATCACATCTGAAGGAAACAGCTGGTATCAAAGCCATTGATTGATGCTTTCCTGAAGGCATGTTTAACCCGGTCTTTCACAACCTTTATACTAACGTGCAGCAAATGAAGGGCTAGCTCGCACATTACATCAGAGCTGGCGGCTAAATGAACAACCTGCTTCAAAATGAGCTGTCTAGCGCATCTCGACATGGTCTTGCTGTGTGGACAATGACTCGGGCAAGATGCCCTCTTGTCCTGCAGAGCCCAACTCCAGCAACCTCCCACACACCCCCCAACCCCCACCCTCCCCCAATCTCCCCACCCCCCCCCCACCAACCCCCAACCCCCCCAACGTTCCACACCAGCAGCATCAAGGACCAGTCTCACCCCCCCTCTCTCCCTCTTCTCCCCTCTCCCATCGGGCAAGAGGTACAGAAGTGTGAAAACAAACGCACACACACTTCCAGATTCAGGGACAGTTTCTTCCCGGCTGTTATCAGGCAACTGAACCATCCTACCACAACCAGAGAGCAGTGCTGAACTACTATCTACCTCATTGGGGACCCTCGGACTATCCTTGATCGGACTTTGCTGGCTTTACCTTGCACTAAACGTTATTCCCTTATCATGTATCTGTACACTGTGGACGGCTCGATTGTAATCATGTATTGTCTTTCCGCTGACTGGTTAGCACGCAACAAAAGCTTTTCACTGTACCTCGGTACACGGGACAATAAACTAAATTGAATAGCTCATTTCCCCTCGATTTCAAGGGGATGTTATTATTGACGAAGGTATTGATCAAATGCCCATTTTTTCCCTTGTATGAGTCCGCCTGTTATTTTAAAGTGATCGTTGTAAATGTGAAATGTGAGAGAAATCAAAGGGAAGTAATTTGATTTGGTTTGGTTATTTGTTATTCAATGGGCAGAATCATGAGTTCAAATGTCACGCTGATGAGAGGAGAATCTTTCAATGATGCGGAAATAATATTGGCAACACCACTATTGCATCTCCCTGCTGCTTCACCGCTGGTTTTCAGGGATGGAGGTCTCTGGAGTAACTCAGCGGGTCAGGCAGCATCTCTGGAGAGGAGGGATGGGTGACGTTTCGGGTCGAGACACATTTGTTTAGAGATACAGTGCAGAAACAGGCCATTCGGCCCACTGAGTCCGCACTGACCCGCGAGCGGCCTGTTTCTGTGCTGTATCTGTGCTGTCTAAAGTCTAAAGTCATTCTCCAGCTGTGGCCTAACCTATATTTTGTAAAGTTGTTAAATGGCACAGAAAAGGGCCCAGTAGCCCAGTGGCCCTTGTGGCTAAGGGGATCAGAGGGTATGGAGAGAAGGCAGGTACGGGATACTGAGTTGGATGATCAGCCATGATCATATTGAATGTTGGTTCAGGCTCGAAGGGCCGAATGGCCTCTACTCCTGCACCAAATTTCTATGTTTCTATGTTTCTAAAACCTCTCCTCATTTGTCCAGAGAAGGGGAATCGAGAAGCAGAGGACATCGGTTTAAGGTGAGGGGCAAAAGATTTAATAGGAATTTGAGGGGGTGGTGGGTGTATGGAACAAGCTGCCAGAGGAGGTAGTTGAGGCTGGGACTATCGCAATGTTTAAGAAGGATTTACACATGTACATGGATAGGACAGGCTTAGAGATATATGGGTCAAACGCAGGCAGGTGGGACTGGTGTAGCTGGGGCATGTTGGGCGGGGTGGGCAAGTTGGACCCAAGGACCTGGTTCCATACTGCATCACTCTAATACACACATCGATAAAGGGAATCTCTTCAAAGCGTTGCATCTTCAGTGTGAGATTACAATCAAACTCGCATCTTACTCCATGTCCAATATTATCACTCAGTTCCCAGAGGCACTATCTCTCGAGATTCTAAAGATATAATTTTGCTTTCTGCGACACATGGTATCGACTTGAAGGTAACACACTTAATCCTTGGCAGGAGCAGAGAAATGATAGAACATTGAATGGAGAAGTCCCAACAGAACTCGGACAAGACTGGAAATAAATCAGATCAAACAGCTCAAGATGACTGTCTACACATAACCAACCCTGGGGGCCTTGCTCCTAGACATAGAAACATAGAAACACAGAAACATAGAAAATAGCTGCAGGAGGAGGCCATTCAGCCCTTCGTGCCAGCACCGCCATTCAATGTGATCATGGCTGATCATCCAGAATTCCTGCTTTCTCCCCATATCCCTTGATTCCGTTAGCCCCAAGAGCTAAATCTAACTCTCTCTCGAAAATATCGAGTGAATTGGCCTCCGCTGCCTTCTGTGGCAGAGAATTCCACTGTCCTGGATCTAGGCATTGAATATACCCACTATCCTTCGCAATTAATAGAATCATAGATTGATACAGTGTGGAAACAGGCCCTTCGGCCCAACTTGCCCACACCGGCCAACATGTCCCAGCTACACTAGTCCCACCTGCCTGCATTTGGTCCATATCCCTCCAAACCTGTCCTATCCATGTACCTGCCTAACAGTTTCTTAAACGTTGCGATAGTCCCAGCCTCAACTACCTCCTCTGGCAGCTCGTTCCATGCACCCACCACCCTCTGTGAGAAAAAGTTACCCCTCAGATTCCTCTCATCCAGCTTCAGAACACAGCGGGTCAGGCAGCATCTCTGGAGAACATGGATAGGCAAAGTTTTGGGTTGGAACCTTTCTTCAGACTGAAATTAGAAGTGGGTGTGGGGGGGGGCAGGGGGGAGGGGGGGGGGGGGGGGGGGTGGGGGGGAGAGAACTTGAGGTAGGAGAAGGCCAGAACCAAATAAGACCCCCTTTTCCCCCACCTCCAGTTCTCCCCTCCCCCTGACTTTCAGTGTGAAGAGGCTTCCAGTCATGTCTGTACACTCGCTAATGGGGGATGTGCTTAGATACGGCAAGCCTCAACTGGACTCTAGATAAGAAAAGTATTTCTCTCTGCATTTACATGTGTGGTTATAAAACCATCATTAAACCACAAGAATGGTCTCAACCCGAAACATCACCCATTCCTTCTCTCCACACAGATGCTGCCTGACCCGCTGAGTTACTCCAGCACTCTGTGAAACGTCACCTATCCATGTTCTCCACAGATGCTGCCTGACCCACTGAGTTACTCCAGCACTCTGTGAAACGTCACCTATCCATGTTCTCCACAGATGCTGCCTGACCCGCTGAGTTACTCCAGCACTCTGTGAAACGTCACCTATCCATGTTCTCCACAGATGCTGCCTGACCCGCTGAGTTACTCCAGCACTCTGTGAAACGTCACCTATCCATGTTCTCCACAGATGCTGCCTGACCCGCTGAGTTACTCCAGCACTCTGTGAAACGTCACCTATCCATGTTCTCCACAGATGCTGCCTGACCCGCTGAGTTACTCCAGCACTCTGTGAAACGTCACCTATCCATGTTCTCCACAGATGCTGCCTGACCCGCTGAGTTACTCCAGCACTCTGTGAAACGTCACCTATCCATGTTCTCCACAGATGCTGCCTGACCCACTGAGTTATGGTGCAGCAGCATCTATGGAGCTAAGGAAATAGGCAACTTTTCGGGCCGAAATCCTTCTGGAAATAGGCAACGTTTCGGGCTGAAACCCGGAAGGGTTTCGGCCCGAAACGTTGCCTATTTCCTTAGCTCCATAGATGCTGCTGCACCCGCTGAGTTACTCCAGCACTCTGTGAAACGTCACCTATCCATGTTCTCCATAAATGCTGCCTGACCCGCTGAGTTACTCCAGCACTCTGTGAAACGTCACCTATCCATGTTCTCCACAGATGCTGCCTGACCCGCTGAGTTACTCCAGCACTCTGTGAAACGTCACCTATCCATGTTCTCCACAGATGTATCTTCAGACTCTTTACATTTTAATTTTGTGTTCCTGGTTCCCTTTGATCGCTGAGATAAATATGCATTTTAAAATCGGTGGTGAGTATCAATATTTAGGAAAACATCACAACAGGTAGAGATGATATAATTTCATATTTCCCTGTGTAATGTTCCCGGAGCTGCTAATTTTACTAAATCACCAATCTTTACAAACAGTAGTTCACTCTGTTTTGTCGGGTAATTTAATTCAGAATAATTGTCGCATTTACTGACTGCTGAGGCTGGGGTTTTTTTTGTTTCAAGGCCTTTGTTGCAGAAGTGAGGAGAAGATTTCTAAATGGCTTCCTGTGATTATGCAACAGCTGAAACCTGCTGGAAGCTGGGATTTTATCAGCCAACGTTGCTGCAGGCAGCACCCCCTTAATCTGTGGGTAAACAAGGAACTGCAGATGCTGGTTTAAACCGATGATAAACGCAGAGTGCTGGAGTAACTCAGCGGGTCAGGCAGCATCTGTGGAGATCATGGATAGGTGACGTTTCACAGAGTGCTGGAGTAACTCAGTGGGTCAGGCAGCATCTGTGGAGAACATGGATAGGTGACGTTTCACAGAGTGCTGGAGTAACTCAGCGGGTCAGGCAGCATCTGTGGAGAGCATGGATAGGTGACGTTTCACAGAGTGCTGGAGTAACTCAGCGGTTGCAGCAGCATCTATGGAGCTAAGGAAATAGGCAACGTTTCGGGCCGAAACCCTTCCGGGTTTCAGCCCGAACTATTTCCAGAAGGGTCTCGACCCGAAACGTCCCCTCTGCCTTCTCTCCACAGATGCTGCCTGACCCGCTGAGTTACTCCAGCACTCTGTGAAACGTCACCTATCCATGTTCTCCACAGATGCTGCCTGACCCGCTGAGTTACTCCAGCACTCTGTGAAACTTCACCTATCCATGTTCTCCATAGATGCTGCCTGACCCACTCAGTTATGGTGCAGCAGCATCTATGGAGCTAAGGAAATAGGCAACGTTTCAGGCCGAAACCCTTATGGAAATAGGCAACGTTTCGGGCCGAAACCCTTCCGGGTTTCGGCCCGAAACGTTGCCTATTTCCTTAGCTCCACAGATGCTGCCTGACCCGCTGAGTTACTCCAGCACTCTGTGAAACGTCACCTATCCATGTTCTCCACAGATGCTGCCTGACCCGCTGAGTTACTCCAGCACTCTGTGAAACGTCACCTATCCATGTTCTCCACAGATGCTGCCTGACCCGCTGAGTTACTCCAGCACTCTGTGTCTATCTACAAATTGGTGCTGGGTGATTAACGACAGCTTTGTGTCAAAGACTGTAATGGACTAAGTGCAGATGTGAGGACGAGTGGCATAATGATGACACTTCTGGCATTTCACAGACTGTTTCATGCTTCCTGCTCTCATCAAGCTTTCATTTCTTCCTGCCTGGAGCTTGTTCTGTTTCATATAACACGTAACGAAGAGAGGCCACTGTAAATAGCCCATTGTAATAGTCTTCATGTATTGTCTTTCTGCTGACTGGTTAGCACGCAACAAAAGCTTTTCACTGTACCTCGGTACACGGGACAATAAACTAGACTGCATTGAAGTCTAAGCAGAGCGAGCACTGGGACTTCTCCTCACCCCCTCTACAACGGCTGCATCATGCTCATCCATACAGTCAGTGGAGAAGGTGCCTTGTCACTGGGTGGCTGGGCTGTTGATTGGGCAAGGGGAGTGGAATGGCGAATGGAGGAGAGGGGAGGGGGGGGGAGGGGGGGGGAGGAGAGGAGAGGAGAGGGGAGGAGAGGAGAGGAGGAGGAGAGAGGGAGGAGAGGAGAGGAGAGGAGACGAGAGGGAGGAGAGGAGAGGAGAGGAGAGGAGAGAGAGGAGGAGAGGAGAGGAGAGGAGAGGAGAGGAAAGGGGAGGAGAGGAGAGGAGGAGAGGAGAGGAGAGGAGAGGAGAGGGGATAGGAGAGGAGAGGAGAGGAGAGGAGAGGAGAGGGGAGAAGGGAGGTGAGGTGGGAGGGGAGGGGAGTGGAAGGGAGGGTGAGGGGAGGAGAGAAGAGGAGAGCGGAAGGGAGGGGAGTGGAAGTGAGGGGGGAGAAGAGAGGTGAGGGGAGGAGAGGAGGGAGGAGTGGAGGGGAGGGGCGAGGGGAGAGGAGAGGAGAGGAGAGGAGAGGAGAGGAGAGGAGAGGAGAGGAGAGGAGGAGGGAGAGGAGAGAGAGGGAGGGAGAGGAGAGGAGAGGAGAGGGAAGGAGAGGAGACGGGAGGAGAGGAGAGGGTAGTAGAGGAGAGGAGAGGGGAGGGGAGGGGAGGCGAGGTGAGGGGAGATGAGGGAGGGGAGGGTAGAGAGAGACACTGGGCTGGGGTTATGTTCAAACGTTCTAGGTACAGAATAAGGTGATTCCCCCACCACCCCCCTTCCCCACCCATATTCCTCTCCTCCCCTCACCCCACCCATAAAAACCGCCTCTGCTTCTCTCTCCTCACCTCCCCCCCTACCCTCCCCCCCCCCCCCGGGCCCCCCCGCGCCTTCACCTCGCCCCCTCCTCTGGGAGAGAGACCCTTCTTCAGACTCGACCCGAAACGTCACCCATTCCTTCTCTCCACAGACGCTGCCTGTCCCGCTGAGTTACTCCAGCATTTTGTGTCTGTCTTCGGTTTAAACCGGCATCTGCAGTTCCTTCCTACACAGGTTCGCTGGTTAATTGTCTACAGCAAAACTGTAAATTGTCCCTATTGTGTAGCAAAGTGTACGAGGTGATCGCCGGTTAGCATGGACTTGATGGGCCAAAGGGCCTTTTTCCATACTGTACCTCTAAAGTAAAGTCTGAAGACAGTGAAGGATGAGTAGGACACAAACGATGTACCATGTCACACTGAAGATAGACACAAAAACGCTGGAGTAACTCAGCGGGTCAGGCAGCATCTGTGGAGAACATGGATAGGTGACGTTTCACAGAGTGCTGGGAGTAACTCAGCGGGTCAGGCAGCATCTGTGGAGAACATGGATAGGTGAGGTTTCACAGAGTGCTGGAGTAACTCAGCGGGTCAGGCAGCATCTGTGGAGGACATGGATAGGTGACGTTTCACAAAATGCTGGAATAACTCAGCGGGACAGGCAGCATCTGTGGAGAGAAGGAATGGGTGACGTGTCGGGTCGAGACCTTTCTTCAGCCCATCGCTGAAAAGTCTCTCTGCGGTTCCCACTTTTCATCGTGAAGTTCCTCGATTGAGTCGTGCCTGGGAGAAAGCACAATTTTCTTGACTTCTCCTCTTCCGAATTGCGAGTTTTAATATTTTTCTTAATTGTCTCGGAAGCCTTTGATATTGTGACAATTCCCTGTCACCGCGGATCTTGGCGCCGGTGAGTTTACTGATGTCTCATCTCATGTACCCATTGCCTCCCACATTCCCTTCCTCCTTTGTGAAATAAACCCAGCAGCAAGATTAATGGCAAGAAAATGAGTTTGGGTATTTGTGACAAGCTAGGCTTCACTTTCATCCTCCTGCATCTGTCTGCTCTAAGACTCACGCACCACTGAGATATTTTTATACGTCTCCATTGTATTCCCTCATCTGAGTCGCAGTTTGCTCATTGCTCTTTCCCACCGCACTGAGCCAATCAGTTAATGGTTCAGTAACAATCATTAGCCTGCTTCACCCTCAATATGTGTAGGAAGGAGGAACTACAGATGCTGGTTTAATCTGTAAATGGACACAAAACTTGTGCGGTTCCCTATACATTTCAAGACCCTCCTCCATGTCTACAAAGCCCTCAATGGGCTTGCCCCCTCCTACATTAAAAGTCTTCTCACCCACCACTCCACCTCCAGGTCCCACAGATCGGCCGACTTGAGGCTGCTGAATATCCCGCGGTCTAGGCATAAGGGGACATGACTTGAGAATTAAGGGACTGAAGTTTAGGGGTAACATGAGGGGGAACTTCTTTACTCAGAGAGTGGTGGCTGTGTGTGGAATGAGCTTCCAGTGAAGGTGGTGGAGGCAGGTTCGTTTTTATCATTTAAAAATAAATTGGATAAACATAGAAACATAGAAATTAGGTGCAGGAGTAGAGGCCATTCGGCCCTTCGAGCCTGCACCGCCATTCAATATGATCATGGCTGATCATCCAACTCAGTATCCTGTACCTGCCTTCTCTCCATACCCTCTGATCCCCTTAGCCACAAGGGCCACATCTAACTCCCTCTTAAATATAGCCAATGAACTGGCCTCAACTACCCTCTGTGGCAGAGAGTTCCAGAGATTTCACCACTCTCTGTGTGAAAAAAGTTCTTCTCATCTCGGTTCTAAAGGATTTCCCCCTTATCCTTAAGCTGTGACCCCTTGTCCTGGTCTTCCCCAACATCGGGAGCAATCTTCCTGCATCTAGCCTGTCCAACCCCTTAAGAATTTTGTAAGTTTCTATAAGATCCCCTCTCAATCTCCTAAATTCTAGAGAGTATAAACCAAGTCTATCCAGTCTTTCTTCATAAGACAGTCCTGACATCCCAGGAATCAGTCTGGTGAACCTTCTCTGCACTCCCTCTATGGCAATAATGTCCTTCCTCAGATTTGGAGACCAAAACTGTACACAATACTCCAGGTGTGGTCTCACCAAGACCCTGTACAACTGTAGTAGAACCTCCCTGCTCCTATACTCAAATCCTTTTGCAATGAAAGCTAACATACCATTTGCTTTCTTTACTGCCTGCTGCACCTGCATGCCTACCTTCAATGACTGGTGTACCATGACACCCAGGTCTCGCTGCATCTCCCCCTTTCCCAATCGACCACCATTTAGATAATAGTCTGCTTTCCCGTTTTTGCCACCAAAATGGATAACCTCACATTTATAATGAGCTAATCCTGAGCTGACTCTGCTACCACCATCGTCTCTTGCGACAAGTGATGGCTCCCATTGATTGTCGCTGGAACCTTGAGTCCTTTTCAGGAGCAGACGATGACAGAGATGCCAACATTTGACACATGAGAGAAGTTTGTTGCCAAGGTCAAGGTTTGGCTCATCCTGACACTTTGAATGAAGATATTGGGGCTAATGGGGACTGTCACTCCAAGCTTTGCTCAGCATTGATGGAAACAGATTCAGTGCAAGGCCCAATTGAACTAAAATCACCCCATCCTATTCATTATCGACGTTACTGCAGGTAATTTCTGAAACCAATGAGCAAGAAAAGATGGCTTGTGTTTCCAAGTGCAGCCAGCATAGATCATTGAACAATTATAGTTATGCTATAGAATCAGAAATAATTTGGGTTAATCTTTTGATTTAATATTCCCATGCTTTTCCACTTGGGTGAATATTATGGAGATAAATTTGACCTGTTACAGCGATGGATGACTAATTCTTCCCCGAGCTGGTTTCAAAATGCAGTAATTAAGCCTCTGGAAACTGTGAAACACTGTGCTGTCATTGAACAGTCTTTGCCAACCTGTCATTTGTTCAATGATGTTGCCATTGTGATTTGTTTCATCTGCCCATTCCCCCCTGGGTCAGTATCATATACAGCACGGAAACAGGCCCTTCAGCCCAACTTGCCCCTTACAAAATTCTTCAGGGGTTGGACAGGCTAGATGCAGGAAGATTGTTCCCGATGTTGGGGAAGTCCAGAACTAGGGGTCACACAGTTTAAGGATAAGGGGGAAATCTTTTAGGACCGAGATGAGAAAAACATTTTTCTTCACACACAGAGAGTGGTGAATCTGTGGAATTCTCTGCCACAGAAGGTAGTTGAGGCCACACAGTTCATTGGCTATATTTAAGAGGGAGTTAGATGTGGCCCTTGTGGCTAAAGGGATCAGGGGGTATGGAGAGAAGGCAGGGATGGGATACTGAGTTGGATGATCAGCCATGATCATATTGAATGGCGAATGGTGCAGGCTCGAAGGGCCGAATGGCCTCTACTCCTGCACCTATTTTCTATGTTTCTATGTTCCCAACCAAGGTCGCCCTTCTACACAAGTCCCACTTGCCCGCGTTTAGCCCATAGAAATTAGGTGCAGGAGTAGGCCATTCGGCCCTTCGAGCCTGCACCGATCCCTCTAAAACTTTGCTATCCATGTACCATGAATATTGATTTATTTAACTTCGTAACACCTGCATCCCTCCCCAACCCATGTCGTACCAGCTTCAAAGTCGTCTCGTTGAGTCTCATAGTCTGTAACTCATTTTCACGGAGCCCACAACCTGTTTCTTTCATCATCATTACTTTTTTTCCTTATCTTTCGTTCATTTGTTCTTATATCTCTCTACATCACCATCTATATCTCTCGTTTCCCTCTCCCCCGATTCTCAATCTGAAGAAGGGTCTCCACCAGAAACGTCACCTATCCATGTTCTCCACAGATGCTGCCTGACCCGCTGAGTTACTCCAGCACTCTGTGAAACGTCACCTATCCATGTTCTCCACAGATGCTGCTTGACCCGCTGAGTTATGGTGCAGCAGCATCTATGGAGCTAAGGAAATAGGCAACGTTTCGGGCCGAAACCCTTCTGGAAATAGGCAACGTTTTGGGCCGAAACCCGGAAGGGTTTCGTCCCGAAACGTTGCCTATTTCTTTAGCTCCATAGATGCTGCCTGACCCGCTGAGTTGCTCCAGCACTCTGTGAAATGCCACATATCCATGTTCTCCACAGATGCTGCCTGACCCGCTGAGTTACTCCAGCTTTTTGTATCCATGTACCTGTCCAAATGTCTTTTAAATATTGTTCTGGTACTGGCCTCAACTACCTCCTCTGGTAGCTCGTTCCATACAGCTACCACCCTCCTCGTGAAAAATCTACCCCTCAAGTTCCGATTACATTTTATTTTAGAGATACATCGCGTAAACAGGCCCTTCGGCCCACCGAGTCCGTGCCGACCAGCGATCCCCGCACACTAACACTATCCTACACACACCACCAGGGACAATTTACATTTACACCAGAGCCAATTAACCTACAAACCTGCACGTCTTAAGAGTGTGGGAAGAAACCGAAGATCTCGGAGAAAACCCACGCAGGTCACGGGGAGAACGTGCAAACTCCGTACAGACAGCACCCGTAGTCGGGATCGAACCCGGGTCTCCGGCGCTGCAAGCTCTGTAAGGCAGCAACTCCACCGCGACTGCCCTTTTCCCCTCTCACCTTGACCCGATGTCCTCTAGTTCTTGACTCCCCAATACCATTGCCCTCACGATTGTGTCAACCTCTATAGAATCGCCCCTCATCCTCCTCCAAGGAATGAAGTCCTCGCCTGCTCAACCTCCCCCTGTAGCTCAGACCCTCAAGTCTTGGCAGCATCTTGTAATCTTCTCCCCATAACCCCTGACACCCGCACTAATCAAGAATCTATCTATCTTTGCCTTAAAAATATCCACTGACTTGTGGCCTCCACAGCCGTCTGTGTGGCAATGAATTCCACAGATTCACCACCCTCTGACTAAAGAAATTCCTCCTCATCTCCTTCCTAAAGGAACGTCCTTTAATTCTGAGGCTGTGCCCTCTAGTCCTAGACTCTCCCACTAGTGGAAACATCCTCTCCACATCCACTCTATCCAGGCCTTTCACTATTCTGTACGTTTCAACGAGGTCCCCGTAGACCCAGTAGAGACAGCACCCGTAGCCAGGATTGAACCTGGGTCTCTGGCGCTGTGAGGCAGCAGCTCTACCCGCTGCACCACCTTCATACACGACGTCCAGGGGTGTGGATGGCAGGGGATGATTACTGCTCCTCTGGTGTGCTGGCTACTAGGTGCAATGTTTATCTCTGCCAGCAGTTCTCGTTGCTACTGCGTCTCGATGCTTTGGAGGTTATTTGCCTCTACAGAGCAGCCTCTGAAATACCAGCCCTTCCCGCAGTGAATGCTAATCACGGAACAATCTAGGTCATGGGGAGCCTGTGTAATCCTTCAGCACAGGCTGCTTGTTGACCCACAGCCAATCTCCCAGCCCTATTCCCACGTGTCCTGCACATTAAGCTTTCAGAATGAAGAGTGAGAAACTAGTAATATTCCCAGATACAATGATGGGCGCAAGGGGGAGAGACCGTCGATATTATCCTTCTCTCTGCTGCCTTCTCTTCCCATTCTACCCCCTCTTCTCCCCTCTCCCATCGGGCAAGAGGTACAGAAGTGTGAAAACAAACGCACACCTCCAGATTCAGGGACAGTTTCTTCCCGGCTGTTATCAGGCAACTGAACCATCCTACCACAACCAGAGAGCAGTCCTGAACTACTATCTACCTCATTGAAACCAAAAATCTCGGAGAAAACCCACGCAGGTCACGGGGAGAACGTGCAAACTCCGTGCCGACAGCACCCGTAGTCGGGATCGAACCTCGGACTATCCTTGATCGGACTTTGCTGGCTTTACCTTGCACTAAACGTTATTCCCTTATCATGTATCTGTACACTGTGGACGGCTCGATTGTAATCATGTATTGTCTTTCCGCTGACTGGTTAGCACGCAACAAAAGCTTTTCACTGTACCTCGGTACACGGGACAATAAACTCAACTTTCTGTTTCCTTGCTGTGTTTCAGTTTAGTTTATTTTTATCTGGGGATACATCACGGAAACAGGCCATTCGGCCCACCGAGTCCGTGCCGACCAGCGATCCCCGCACACTAACACTATCCTACACACACTAGGGACAATTTACATTGATCCCAAGATCGATTAACCTACAAACCTGCACGTCTTTGGAGTGTGGGAGGAAACCGGAGCACCCGGAGAAAACCCACGCAGGTCACGGGGAGAACGTGCAAACTCCGTACAGACAGCGCCCGTAGTCAGGATTGAACCTGGGTCTCTATCGCTGTGAGGCAGGAACTCTACCGAGCGCCACCGTGGCTGCCCAATTGAAGAGAGAGAAATCAAGACTCATACCGCTGGGTTGTAAGCTGGCCTAGCGGGACATGATGTGCTGGTCCTCCAGCCTGTTGTATAGTAGGGCGCTGTGTAGGAGGATACATTACAATGCCCACTGTAGCGAACAATACTCCTGCCCAAGATCACTTGCCAAGTGTATTACACACCAACTTCATTGAAGATAGACACAAAATATTGGAGTAACTCAGCGGGACAGGCAGCATCTCTAGAGAGAAGGATTGGATGATGTTTCGGGTCGAGACCCTTCTTCAGACCCTTCTGTCAGGGGTGAGGGCGGTACATAGATAAGGAAGAGTGGGGTGTGAAAACAGGACAAAGGGAATGGAGATCAAGGGAGATGTAGAATCTATCATTGTTAGCTGGGAGAAGATGAGAACAAAACAACAGAGATAAAATGTAGTCAGAGACAGTCAGGCGGGTGGGAGAACTGGGAAGGGGAGGGATGGAGAGAGAGAGAAAGCAAGGGTTACTTGAAGTTAGAGAAGTCAATGCTCATACGGTCTCCAAATCTGAGGAAGGACATTATTGCCATAGAGGGAGTGCAGAGACGGTTCACCAGACTGATCCTGGGATGTCAGGACTGTCTTATAAAGAAAGACTGGATAGACTTGGTTTATACTCTCTAGAATTTAGGAGATTGAGAGGGGATCTTATAGAAACTTACAAAATTCTTAAGGGGTTGGACAGGCTAGATGCAGGAAGATAGTTCCCGATGTTAGGGAAGTCCAGGACAAGGGGTCACAGCTTAAGGATAAGGGGGAAATCCTTTAAAACCGAGATGAGAAGAACATTTTTCACGCAGAGAGAGTGGTGAATCTCTGGAACTCTCTGCTACAGAGGGTAGTTGAGGCCACAGTTCATTGGCTATATTTAAGAGGGAGTTAGATGTGGCCCTTGTGGCTAAAGGGCTCAGGGGGTATGGAGAGAAGGCAGGTACGGGATACTGAGTTGGATGATCAGCCATGATCATATTGAATGGCGGTGCAGGCTCGAAGGGCCGAATGGCCTACTCCTGCACCTAATTTCTATGTTTCTATGTTTCTATACCGTTGGGGTGAAGAAGGGTCTCGACCCGAAACATCACCCATTCCTTCTCTCCAGAGATGCTGCCTGTCCCGCTGAGTTACTCCAGCATTCTGTGTCTATCTTCAGTGTAAACCAGCCTCTGCAGTTCCTTCCCACACATACCAACTTAATAGTCCCGCACAAAAATACAGCCCTATATGCAGCAGTAGATCAGGGTTTAGAAGAAATCCTTAACGGTTAAGGCTCCGGAGAGCTAGAACATTGGCAGAAAGAGAGTGAGAGGTCGTGAGAAACTGAACTGTTATCTCAACTCATTGAACGTTTGTAACTCTGGGGGTTTGCGTGACCATGCATCAGATACAGTGAATGTTGATCAGATGCAGGTAATGCTGATCAGCTGAAACTATTGTCCAAACACTTTAACTCCCCTTCCCATTCCCACACTGACCTGTCCAGGGCTTCCTCAATGGTCAAAGTGGGGCCAACACACAAATTGGAGGAACAGCACCTCATATTTCGCTTGGGTAGTTGACAACCCAGCAGTATGAACATTGACTTCTCTAACTTCATCCCCTCTCTCTCCACCCCTCCCCCACCATAGTCATCCTGCTAGTTTCACTGTTTGGATCCCTTTGGTATCACCTCTTCCACAGCCAACAATGGACCATTGTGGGCTCCATCTTTCTTGAACCATCAATGCCGGCTCTGATTTGTTCTGCACCTCCTCATATCTCTAATTTCCCCTCTCCCCTGATTGGGGATGATCAGCCATCATCACATTGAATGGCGGTGCTGGCTCGACGGGCCGAATGGCCTCCTCCTGCACCTATTGTCTATTGTCTATTTGATTTGACTATTATCTAAATGGTGGCCGATTGGGAAAGGGGGAGATGCAGCGAGACCTGGGTGTCATGGTACACCAGTCATTGAAGGTAGGCATGCAGGTGCAGCAGGCAGTAAAGAAAGCAAATGGTATGTTAGCTTTCATTGCAAAAGGATTTGAGTATAGGAGCAGGGAGGTTCTACTGCAGTTGTACAGGGTCTTGGTGAGACCACACCTGGAGTATTGCGTACAGTTTTGGTCTCCTAATCTGAGGAAAAGACATTCGTGCCATAGAGGGAGTGCAGAGACGGTTCACCAGACTGATTCCTGGGATGTCAGGACTTTCGTATGAAGAAAGACTGGATAGACTTGGTTTATACTCTCTAGAATTTAGAAGATTGAGGGGGGATCTTATAGAAACTTACATTTACAAAATTCTTAAGGGGTTGGACAGGCTAGATGCAGGAAGATGGTTCCCGATGTTGGGGAAGTCCAGGACAAGGGGTCACACAGTTTAAGGATAAGGGGGAAATCCTTTAGGACCGAGATGAGAAAAACATTTTTCACACAGAGAGTGGTGAATCTGTGAAATTCTCTGCCACAGAAGGTAGTTGAGGCCATTGGCTATATTTAAGAGGGAGTTAGATGTGGCCCTTGTGGCTAAAGGGATCAGGGGGTATGGAGAGAAGGCAGGGATGGGATACTGAGTTGGATGATCAGCCATGATCATATTGAATGGCGAATGGTGCTGGCTGGAAGGGCCGAATGGCCTCTACTCCTGCACCTATTGTCTATTGTCTATCTTTGCAACATTGCTATGCTTTGTAGAGCTGTTGCATCATATTCAGCACAGAGATAAGATATTGACATTTTATATGATTCAAATGCCAGCAGTTTTTATGTTGAGGAAGAGATGAAAAGTCCAAGGACATAAAACAGGATTACGCAGCGTTCTCACAAATCTCCGGGGAAACCATTCATAGCAGGGAAGGAATCAGACTATGTCCATGTTTGTTCAATAAATCTCTTCAAAGTGAATGAAGCAACAGCTCAATGTGGAAATTGGCTCCACTCTTTAATCTTCATTTCGTGTTAGAAACAGAGAAACAGAGAAATATAGAAATATGGAAATATAGAAACATAGACAATAGGTGCAGGAGGAGGCCATTCAGCCCATCGAGCCAGCACCGCCATCAATATAATCATGGCTGATCATCCAAAATCAGTACCTGATGCGTTCCTGCTTTCTCCCCAAATCCCTTGATTCCGTTAGCCCTAAGAGCTAAATCATGGGAGACCCCTTCCACCCCTGCAACGGACTGTTCCAGCTGCTACGGTCAGGCAAACGCCTCCGTTGCCATGCGGTGAGAACGGAGAGGTTGAGAAGGAGTTTCTACCCAGAGGCAATTCGGACTGTAAACGCCTATCTCACCAGGGACTAACTCTACTGAACGTTTTTCCTTCCATTATTTATTATGTAAAAGAATATGTGTGTTATGATTGTGTTTATGATTTGTTTGGTTGTTTTGTTGTTTGTCTTTTGCACAAAAGTCCGCGAGCATTGCCACTTTCATTTCACTGCACATCTCGTATGTGTATGTGACAAATAGACTTGACTTGACTTGACTTGACTTAAATCCAACTCTCTCTTGAAAACATCCAGTGAATCGGCCTCCACTGCCTTCTGTGGCAGCGAATTCCACAGATTCACAACTCTCTGGGTGAAAAGGTTTTCCCTCATCTCAGTCCTAAATGGCCGACCCCTTATTCTTAAACTGTGTGTGACCCCTAGTTCTGGACTCCTCCAACATCGGGAACATTTTTCCTGCATCTAGCCTGTCCAATTTTATGTTTCTATAAGATCTCCTCTCATCCATCTAAATTCCAGTGAATACATGCCCAGTCGACCCATTCTTTCAAATCTTTCTCCTGCTTTTATCTTTGCTGCCAGCCCTAACCCTACACCCTAAATGTATAAAATCATGAGAGGAATAGATCGGGTAGATGCACAAACTCTCTTGCCCAGAGTAGGTGAATCGAGGCCAATATATAATTTTACAGAAGCTAATTAACCTACAAACCTGTACTGTTTTGCGATGCTTGTACATTCTCCCTGGGACCACGTGGGTTTTCTCCGGGTGCTCCGGTTTCCTCCCACATCCCAAAACATCCCTGTAAAATTATAAATTGGCCCTAGTGGGCAATGCTCGTGTACGGGGTGAGAACTGGTCATCGCTGAC
>NC_073414.1:967082-1012082 GCF_028641065.1 Leucoraja erinaceus
AGAGAGCTAGATAGGGCTCTTAAAGATAGTGAGAGAGAGTCAAGGGATATGTGGAGAAGGCAGGAACGGGGAACTGATTGGGGACGATCAGCCATGATCACAGTGAATGGCGGTGCTGGCTTGAAGGGCCTCTACTCCTGCACCTGTTGTCTATTGTCATCCAAGCTCCTCCACCCGTGTGTTGGGGATGTCCACATGCCCAGTCGCATAAACTCACGCCTGCAAACGCAATTACCTCTCTCCCAGGGCCGACGTGACTTCAGTCGGAAGATTGAAAGTGGATTTAATTTTTCCATTTGTTCCAGGAATTACATGAATTAATGAATGTCCTTTGGGTCGTTCCAGTCTTTCAGGCGACTGTGTTAGATTCACTGTGTAGGAAGGAACTGCAGATGCCAGTTTGTATACTGAAGATAGACACAGAGTGCTGGAGTAACTCAGCGGGTCAGGCAGCATCTGTGGAGAACATGGATAGGTGACGTTTCACAGAGTGCTGGAGTAACTCAGCGGGTGCAGCAGCATCTATGGAGCTAAGGAAATAGGCAACGTTGCCTATTTCCAGAAGGGTTTCGGCCCGAAACGTTGCCTATTTCCTTAGCTCCATAGATGCTGCTGCACCATAACTCAGCGGGTCAGGCAGCATCTGTGGAGAACATGGATAGGTGACGTTTCACAGAGTGCTGGAGTAACTCAGCGGGTCAGGCAGCATCTGTGGAGAAAAGGAATGGGTGACGTTTCGGGTGGGAACTATCTTCATACTCTGAAGAAGAGGTTGAGCAGGCTGGGACTCTATTCCTTGGAGCACAGGAGGATGAAGGGTGATCTTTCAGAGGTGTTGAGAGGAATAGATCGGGTTGAGTCTCTTGCCCAGAGTAGGGGAATCGAGGACCAGAGGACACAGGTTCAAGGTGAAGGGGAAAGATTCAATAGGAACCTGAGGGGTAATCATTTCACACAAAGGGGTGGTGGGTGTATGGAACCAGCTGCCAGAGGAGGTAGTTGAGGCTGGGACTATCCCAACGTTTAAGAAACAGTTAGACAGGTACATGGATGGGACAGGTTTGGAGGGATATGGGCCATATGTGGGCAGGTGCATCATTTGTTATTCCATGTAGTTCAACGTTCCCCTCACTCCGAGCATCTTTTAAACCACATCCAGTCTAACCACTGACCCCTAGCTCCCTGCCTGACCTGGGCAGTTCACTATATTCAGTAATAAACCATATAACCATATCAGATTTAGATTCAGATTCAGATTCAGATTCAATTTTAATTGTCATTGTCAGTGTACAGTACAGAGACAACGAAATGCACTTAGCATCTCCCTGGAAGAGCGACATAGCAAATATAACAATTACAGCACGGAAACAGGCCATCTCGGCCCTACAAGTCCGTGCCGAACAACTTTTTTTCCCCTTAGTCCCACCTGCCTGCACTCATACCATAACCCTCCATTCCCTTCTCATCCATATGCCTATCCAATTTATTTTTAAATGATACCAATGAACCTGCCTCCACCACTTCCACTGGAAGCTCATTCCACACCGCTACCACTCTCTGAGTAAAGAAGTTCCCCCTCATATTACCCCTAAACTTCTGTCCCTTAATTCTGAAGTCATGTCCTTGTGTTTGAATCTTGCCTATTCTCAAAGGGAAAAGCTTGTCCACATCAACTCTGTCTATCCCTCTCATCATTTTAAAGACCTCCTTAACCTTCTGCGCTCCAGAGAATAAATGACCCTGTCCCACTTAGGAAACCTGAACGGAAACCTCTGGAGACTTTGCGTCCCACCCAAGGTTTCCGTGCGGTTCCCGGAGGTTGCAGGTGGTTGCCGGAGGTTGCAGGTGGTGGAAGCAGGTAGGGAGACTGACGAAAACCTCCGGAAACCGTGAGTGGGGCACTAAGTCACCAGAGATTTCCGTTCAGGTTTCCTAAGTGGGACAGGGGCAATAGTTTCATTTTCCACAGCTATCTACAAACACAAATTTTCGAAAAAAATCATGTTTTCACTCAGAGAGAGAAAAGCAGTTTCACAAAAGTCTATTTACATCGCTAAAGAGATTTAAAGTTTATTAACATAATTAAACTTGCCTAATTGTCTCTGCATGATCGCACCAATACGCCAAATATGAATTGGAAATCCGCTCAATTAGGCTGGGATGTGAGCACCTTTAGTCTGCCTATTTGTTGAATGTAATTGAAAACTCCCCAGAAATTCCCACAGCGAGCGACTACAATTAGAATTCCACATATTATTAGTGTTAATCAAACGGTGCCAGTGCAGAGAGAGAGCAGATTAAAGTTCCTATTCCACCCAACACCCCATCACACGCTCCCATCGCACCAGCAACACAGAGACCAGCCCCAACTTGCCCACACCGACCAACATGTCCCATCTACACTAGTCCCATAGAAACATAGACAATAGGTGCAGGAGTAGAGGCCATTCGGCCCTTCGAGCCTGCACCGTTCGCCATTCAATATGATCATGGCTGATCATCCAACTCAGTGTCCCATCCCTGCCTTCTCTCCATAACCCCCCTGATCCCTTTAGCCACAAGGGCCACATCTAACTCCCTCTTAAATATAGCCAATGAACTGGCCTCAACTGGGGCCGAAACCCAAAGGAAATAGGCAACGTTTCGGGTCGAAACCCGAAGGGTTTCGGGACGAAACGTTGCCTATTTCCTACGCTCCATAGATGCTGCTGCACCCGCTGAGTTTTTGGCTTTTCATCCAACTCAGTATCCCGTACCTGCCTTCTCTCCATACCCTCTGATCCCCTCAGCCACAAGGGCCACATCTAACTCCCTCTTAAATATAGCCAATGAACTGTGTGGCCTCAACTACCTTCTGTGGCAGAGAATTCCACAGATTCACCACTCTCTGTGTGTGAAAAAAAATGTTTTTCTCATCTCGGTCCTAAAGGATTTCCCCTTTATCCTTAAACTGTGTGGCCCCTTGTTCTGGACTTCCCCCACATCGGGAACAATCTTCCTGCATCTAGCCTGTCCAACCCCTTAAGAATTTTGTAAGTTTCTATAAGGTCCCCCCTCAATCTTCTAAATTCTAGCGAGTACAAGCCGAGTCTATCCAGTCTTTCTTCATATGAAAGTCCTGCCATCCCAGGAATAGTCCCACCTGCCTGCGTGTTAAAGGAGCCTCCTTTAATAGAAGCTATGACCTCTAGTCCTGGAATTGGAAGGGAACATACAATTTGACCAGTTTTTGATGCAAAGCCAAGCATCTTTTTCACAAAGAGAGTTGTGAGTCTGTGGAATTCTCTGCCTCAGAGGGCGGTGGAGGCTTTCATGAGAGAGTTAGATAGAGCACTAAGGGATAGCGGAGTTAAGGAATATGGAGAGAAGGCAGGAACGAGGTACTGATTGGGGATGATCAGCCATGATCACATTGAATGGCGGTGCTGTCTCGAAGGGCTGAATGGCCTACTCCTGCACCTGTTGTATCTGTATCTATCTCACTGCAGCCTTGGTACTGGTGACAATTAAGTATCGTTGAATCTTTGGATCATAGGAGAGTGTTAGAGGTGGGATTGAGGGAGTTCAGATTCAGATTCAGATTCAATTTTAATTGTCATTGTCAGTGTACAGTACAGAGACAACGAAATGCATTTGTTGTAGTGATACAGTGTGGAAACAGGCCCTTCATCCCAACGTGCCCACATGTCCCAGCTACACTAGTCCCAAGAGAAAGTTAGATTTAGCTCTTAGGGCTAACGGAATCTAGGAATATGTGGAAAAAGCAGGAACGGGGTACTGATTCTGGATGTCCAGCCATGATCATATTGAATGGCGGTGCTGGCTCGAAGGGCCGAATGGCCTACTCCTCTACCTATTTTCTATGTTAAAATGCCCGCGTTTGGTCCATATTCCTCCAAACCTGTCCTATCCATGTACCTGTCTAACTGTTTCTTAAACATTGGGATAGTCCCAGCCTCAACTCCTCTGACAATTTTTCCCATGCACCCACCACCCTTAGCGTGAACATTTTACCCCTCAGGTTCCTATTAAATCTTTTCTCCCCTTCACCTTAAACTTATGTCCTCTGGTCCTCGATTCCCCGACTCTGGGCAAGAGACTCTGTGTGTGTCTGAGTCTCCCAAGTACCATAAAACTCATTAACAAAACCCGAATCAGTTTAAACAATTGTTCTTTGTCCTTTGGAAAGAATCCCAAATTAATTCAAATATATTCAGTCAATTGCTTGAAAGCTGAACAAAGAGATGAAAAAGTTATAAAAGCCGAGATGTCAGGAATATTGACAGCCTTAGCAATTTGCATAATTAGCATGGAGTTAGTCTCTAGTGTTGTGCTGGCGGCTGCAGTAGAGATCTTCAGCCTTTGTTGTCTCTTCATCTCTCCTGTTGCATCCACACCATTCTCCCATCCCCTCCCTTTGTTCCTTTGGTGAGAAGAATCAGGTCCATTGACGAGAAGAATTAGAACAAGAACAATTAGCCTACAAACCTGCACGTCTTTGGAGTGTGGGAGGAAACTGAAGATCTCCCCCCCCCCTCTCGCGGGGAGAACGTGCAAACTCCGTACAGACAGCACCGGTTGTCAGGATGGAACCCGGGTCTCTGGCGCTGTGAGGCAGCAGCTCTACCCGCTGCACCACCGTGCCGACTTCTTTCTTTCAGCCTGCTCTGCCACTCAACACAAGATTGTTTCCAGAGCTAGTGGGAGCATCTAGGACTAGAGGTTGTAGCCTCAGAATTAAAGGACGTTCCCTTAGGAAGGAGGTCAGGAGGAACTTTAAATGCTGGGAATATTTAGTTTAGTTTAGAGATACAGCGCGGAAACAGGCCCTTTGGCCCACCGAGTCCGTGCCGACCAGCGATCCCCGCACATTAACACTATCCTTTTATTTTTATTTTATTTTTTTAATTCAAATCGTTTGCTATGTCGCTCTTCAAGGGAGATGCTAAATGCATTTCGTTGTCTCTGTACTGTACACTGACAATGACAATTAAAATTGAATCTGAATCTGAATCTGAATCTGAATCCTACACACACACACACACACACACACATTAGAGACAATTTACACGTATACTAAGTCAATTAACCTACACACCTGTAGGTGTTTGGAGTGTGGGAGGAAACCGGAGCACCCGGAGAAAACCCACGTGGGAGAACCTGCAAACTCCGTACAGACAGCATCCGTAGTCAGGCTGGAAGCCGGGTCTCTGGGGCTGTGAGGCAGCAGCACCGTGCGATGTAGCAAGATTTTCAATGCCAACAATTTGAACTGGCTGCTCATCAGGCAAGTCAGCGCACTCTGCCCCCCACTGTGTGTGGATTCCATCAGTCGCTCTCCTCTCATCTTGTTTCTCACTGATCGCTTGGACGGGATATAAATACACTGATGTCTTGCTGAAACTTGTTAGTTACAATTGCACAATTGGCTCTCGACCAAGACAAAAGGCAGGACGTATAAACTGACGGAGAAGTTGCAGAGTCACCCAGTGTTGTTCACTCGTTCTCTCAGCTCCATGTTAATGACAGTGTCAGGGTTAATGTAGAGCTGGAGAAACTCAGCGGGTGCAGCAGCATCTATGGAGCGAAGGAAATAGGCAACGTTTCGGGTCGAAACTCAAAGGAAATAGGCAACGTTTCGGGTCGAAACTCAAAGGAAATAGGCAACGTTTCGGGTCGAAACCCGAAGGGTTTCAGCCCGAAACGTTGCCTATTTCCTTCGCTCCATAGATGCTGCTGCACCCGCTGAGTTTCTCCAGCATTTTGTCTACCTTTGCTGTATGAGAGGGCATCTGTGACAGATGCTGTCTGTGTGGAGTGTGCACGTTCCCCCCCCCCCCCTCAATCTTTGCACATTGGCCACAGGGGGAACGTGCACACTCCACACAGACAGCATCTGTCACAGTTCTGTCCCAGACATGTACAAGTCAATGCGGATTAATTAGATGAGGAAGATGATACATTTTAATCAATCTGAATTCATCCAAAAAGACCTGCTGTGATCCCTTCGACTTTTACACTGATTAGGAAGGAAAAAATACCAACATGAAAATTAAGATCATTTTTGAATGAAGCATCTTTGAAAACAAACATGTCTTGGATACATCAGAGAGTTGTCATCAACAGAGAGGAGCTACGGGAAAATAGACTGGGTGAATGGAGTCTTTTACCAACAAGAATAATGTTTTATTATTAATGTTTTATGTGTCATTCCTAACTGTCACTGTATGTCATGTTGTCACCTGCGGGTGGAGCACCAGGGCAAATTCCTTGTATGTGAATACTTGGCCAAAAAACTTATGACAATTAAATGTATCTTGTATCTTGTATTCATTCATTGAAAGTAGGGGAATCCAGTGGATATACTGTAGGTTTAAGGTGAGGGGGGGTAAGATTTAATAGGAATCTGAGGGGCAACGTTTTTCACGACGAGATGGAGGGGTGTATGGAACGAGCTGTCGGAGGAGGCTGGGACTATCAGAACATTGAAACGACACGAACAGGTACATGGATAGGAGAGGTTTAAAGCGATATGGGGCCATGGCTATGCAGACAATTAACTACGAACCCGCACGTCTTTGGGATGTGGGAGGAAACCGGAGCACCCGGAGAAAACCTACGCGGTCACAGGGAGAACATGCAAACTCCACACAGACAGTGCCCGAGGTCAGGATTGAACCCGGGATGTGAGAGACATTGAGGCACAGTCCCACCCGTCGTTACACCAGCTGCGATTCTCTCATTGGTAGCCCGAAACAAGTGTCACAGAGTGATACAGGACGGAAACAGGCCATTCAGCCCATCTTGCCCACACCGGCCAACATGCCCCAGTAATACACATCCCACCTGCCTGCGTTTGGCCCATATCCATCCAAACCTGTCCTATCCATGTACCTGCCTAACTGTTTCTTAAACATTGGGATAGTCCCAGCCTCAACTACCTCCTCTGGCAGCTCGTTCCATACACCCACCACCCTTTGTGTGAAAAGGTTACCCCTCAGATTCCTATTAAATCTTTCCCCCCCCCCTCACCGTAAACCTATGTCCTCTGTGTTTTAATTCACCTATCTGGACAAGAGACTCTACCCGATCTATTCCTCTCATGATTTTATCCACCTCTATAAGACCACCCTTCATCCTCCTGCGCTCCTGAGTCCCAGCCTGCTCAACCTCTCCTTGTAGCTCACACCCTTGAGTTGTGGCACCATCCCCGTAAATCTTCTCTGAACCCGTTCCAACTTTCCTGTAGCACGGTGCCCAGAGCTGAACACAATACACTAAATGCGGTCTCGCCAAAGGCTTATACAACTGCAAGATGACCTCCCACCTTATACACATTTCAGGTTATTGTGAGCGTGAGCAACAGTGAGACCAGGTAACAAGCCTGGGTTACAAATGTGTGCCTTGCACAATTGAAATGCAGTGAATGTAATCTAATCACCAGACACCAGGCAGTGTTTGACAAAGTCAGAGGTTGCGTCCCTGGATGTTACATGTAGTATGAAGCGTTCGAGGAAATAATGGTGAGAGGAACTGTGCTGGAAACGGACAAATAACAGTGTCACGGTGTACTGGAGTAACTCAGCGGGTCAGGCAGCATCTGTGGAGAACATGGATAGGTGACGTTTCACAGAGTGCTGGAGTAACTCAGCGGGTCAGGCAGCATCTGTGGAGAACAGGGATAGGTGACGTTTCACAGAGTGCTGGAGTAACTCAGCGGGTCAGGCAGCATCTGTGGAGAACATGGATAGGTGACGTTTCACAGAGTGCTGGAGTAACTCAGCGGGTGCAGCAACATCTATGGAGCTAAGGAAATAGGCAACGTTTCGGGCCGAAACCCTTCCGGGTTTCGGCCCGAAACGTTGCCTATTTCCAGAAGGGTTTCGGCCCGAAACGTTGCCTATTTCCTTAGCTCCATAGATGCTGCTGCACCATAACTCAGCGGGTCAGGCAGCATCTGTGGAGAACATGGATAGGTGACGCTTCACAGAGTGCTGGAGTAACTCAGCAGGTCAGGTAGCATCTGTGGGGAACATGGATAGGTGACGTTTCACAGAGTGCTGGAGTAACTAAGCAGGTGCACCAGCATCTATGGAGCTAAGGAAATAGGCAACGTTTCGGGCCGAAACCCAGAAGGGTTTCGGCCCGAAACGTTGCCTATTTCCAGAAGGGTTTCGGCCCGAAACGTTGCCTATTTCCTTAGCTCCATAGATGCTGCTGCACCATAACTCAGTGGGGTCAGGCAGCATCTGTGGAGAACATGGATAGGTGACGTTTCACAGAGTGCTGGAGTAACTCAGCGGGTCAGGCAGCATCTGTGGAGAACGTGGATAGGTGACGTTTCACAGAGTGCTGGAGTAACTCAGCGGGTCAGGCTGAGGTTTAGTATTGATAAACCATCATGGGTCACCATTGCAAGAAGGAATGAAGTCCGTGCCGACTCATTATTGTCCAAATTGAAGAAGGGTCTCGACCCAAAACGTCACCCATTCCTTCTCTCCAGAGATGCTGCCTGTCCCGCTGAGTTACTCCAGCGTTCTGTGTCCACCTCAGTCAGTGAAATTCTGCTGTTCTATCCTGAAGCTTCGGACAGGATGGAACGCCTCATCTGAGGACAAAGAAGTGGATGTAACTCATCATGAAGTTTCCACTCATATTATTTCTGTAATAGTATTATAATCTCAAACAGATCAAGGCTGAGATATATTTCTGACAGTAAACTCTGCTGTGGTAATATATTGCATTTCTCCTGTGAAAAAACAAAGGCGCAAGTTATTAATATATCTCTTCCGCGAGGCAGCTGTCTTTGAAAAATTCATGAATATGATTCTTAGGTTCACAATAAAACTAAAATACTGGAAGAACTCAGCGGGTCAGTCTCACCCCGCACACTAACACTACTCTACACACACCAGGGATAATTTACAATTTACAGAAGCCAATTAACCTACTAAAACCCCCGTCCCACGGTATGAGTTCACTCCAAGAGTTCGCCAGAGTTTGCCCTGATTCCAACTCGGAGATTTACGGTAATGGCCACTCGTCGGTACTCGGGGCTCTCGTGGACATTTTTCATCATGTTGAAAAATCTTCACCAGTCTTCCCGTGCTTACCTGCCGTTAGCGAGTCTTCCCGAGTACCTGCCGTTAGCGCTAAGGGACGTCCCCGAGCTCCGACGTACCCGCTACGTTCATTCTCCGTGCTTACCGCAAGTTTGATTATTTTAAACTCGGGAGAGCTCTTGGAATGAACTCGTACCGTGGGACAGGGCTATTACCTGTACGTCTTTGGAGTGTGGGAGGAAACCGGAGCACCTGGAGAAAACCCACGCAGGTCACGGGGAGAACGTGCAAACTCCGTACAGACAGCGCCCGCAGTCAGGATTGATCCAGGGTTTCTGGCGCTGTGAGGCAGCAACTCTATCGCTGCACCATCGTGCCGCTGGGGATGGGAGATTGCAACCTTCACGTGGTCCACCTTGCTTCGACTAATGCAGTCACCCCAACGTGCACAAACAAATAGATCAAAAAGAACAAGTTGACCTACAACTTTAGGCTGTGCACGCCATACGCAAGAAGTATTGGAGCTGTGACATTTCGGGTTGGGACCCATCTTCAGATAGATCAGTGTAGGAAGGAACTGCAGATGCTGGAGTAACTCAGCGGGACAGGCAGCATCTCTGGAGGGAAGGAATGGGTGACGTTTCGGGTCGAGACTGAACGGTCTGAGTTACTCCAGTACTTTGTGTCTTTCCATGGTAAATCTGAGGAAGGACATTATTGCCATAGAGGGAGTGCAGAGACGGTTCACCAGACTGATTCCTGGGATGTCAGGACTGTCTTATGAAGAACGACTGGATAGACTTGGTTTATACTCTCTAGAATTTAGGAGATTGAGAGGGGATCTTATAGAAACTTACAAAATTCTTAAGGGGTTGGACAGGCTAGATGCAGGAAGATTGCTCCCGATGTTAGGGAAGTCCAGGACTAGGGGTCACAGCTTAAGGATAAGGGGGGAAATCCTTTAAAACCGAGATGAGAAGAACTTTTTTCACACAGATGAGTGGTGAATCTCTGGAACTCTCTGCCACAGAGGGTAGTTGAGGCCAGTTCATTGGCTATATTTAAGAGGGAGTTAGATGTGGCCCTTGTGGCTAAGGGGATCAGGGGGTATGGAGAGAAGGCAGGTACGGGATACTGAGTTGGATGATCAGCCATGATCATATTGAATGGCGGTGCAGGCTGGAAGGGCCAAATGGCTTACTCCTGCACCTAATTTCTATGTTTCTATGTTTCTAAACCAGCATCTGCAGTTCCTTGTTCCACCAGATGTGAGAGTTAGTATCCCTATCTCCATCTCTGGTGTCCTCCCTGCTGCTAGTTTAACTCCAGCCTGATGTTACCATCACTCAGTGCCTGTCTGCCTTCACTGTAAATATAACAGTCATGAGGAACTGCAGATGCTGAGATCCTCAGCAAAAAACAAAGTGCTGGAGGAACTCAGCAGGTCAGGCAACATCTGTGGAGGGAATGGACAGATTATCCCATCCAGTCTTGGTCGCGCTAGAGGCAGGAAACATGTTCCCGATGTTGGGGGGAGTCCAGAACCAGGGGCCACACACAGTTTAAGAATAAGGAGTAAGCCATTTAGAACGGAGACGAGGAAACACTTTTTCTCACAGAGAGTGGTGAGTCTGTGGAATTCTCTGCCTCAGAGGGCGGTGGAGGCAGGTTCTCTGGATGCTTTCAAGAGAGAGCTAGATAGGGCTCTTAAAAATAGCGGAGGCAGGGGATATGGGGAGAAGGCAGGAACGGGGTACTGATTGGGGATGATCAGCCATGATCACATTGAATGGCGGTGCTAGCTCAAAGGGCCAAATGGCCTCTACTCCTGCACCTATTGTCTATAGTCTGTAGAAAGGTTGCAACGTTTAAGAAACAGTTAGACAGGTACATGGATAGGACAGGTTTGGAGGGATATGGACCAAATGCAGGCAGGTGGGACTAGTGTAGCTGGGACATGTTGGCCGGTATGGGCAAGTTGGGCTGAAGGGCCTGTTTCCACACTGTATCACTCTATGAGTCTCTTTGGGTCCCAAACCAAAACATTGTCTATCCATCTCCTTCCACAGCCTTGTTTTTAAGAAGGAACTGCAGATGCTGGAAAATCGAAGGTAGACAAAAATGCTGGAGAAACTCAGCGGGTGCAGCAGCATCTATGGAGCAAAGGAAATAGGCAACGTTTCGGGCCGAAACCCTTCCTCCTTCCACAGCTGCTGCCTGACCTGTTGAGTTCTTCCAGTATTTTGTTTCATTGTAAATCTATGAAGTATATTGCAGATTTTTTCAGAGACAGCTGCCTGAGCAAGAGATATATTAATAACCTGTGTTTCCCAGATACTGACAGGAGAAATGCAATATATTACCACAGCACGTTTTAGTGTCAGGAATGGATCTCTCAGCCTTGATCTGTTTGAGATTATAACACCATTACAGAAATAAACATATTGGCAGCAACTTTGAAATATCTTCACACGTAAGATTCTATATAATATTCATCAGACAATAAAGCTCTGAGTGATAGTCTCTTCCAGGTGTCGAGTAATAACAATCGTGCATGGATTTGATGATCACTTGAAGAGTTTTGCAATGGAAATGACTGAGGATTGCTGGCTCTCTGGGTGGATCAGAGAGTGAATCGCATTAGTGAATGAATTGTGAATAATAGTGAATATTCGAATAGTGAAAGGAGTGGACGTGGAGAGGATGTTTCCACTAGTGGGAGAGTCTAGGACCAGAGGGCACAGCCCCAGAATTAAAGGTTGTTTCTTCAGGAAAGAGATGAGGAGGAATTTCTTTAGTCTGAGGGTGGTGAATCTGTGGAATTCATTGCCACAGACAGTGGTGGAGTTGGCACTAAGTCGGTGGATATTGTCATAGCTGAGATTGATAGATTCTTGATCAGTGCGGGTGTCAGGGGTTATGGGGAGAAGGCAGGAGAATGGGGTTAGGAGGGAGAGATAGATCAGCCACGATTTAATGGCGGAGTAGACTTGATGGGCCGAATGGCCTAATTCTGCTCCTAACACTAATGAAATGATGAGTCAACAGTGGTGCAGCGGTAGAGTTGCTGCCTCACAGCGCCAGTGACCCGGGTTCCATCCTGACTACGGGTGCTGTCTGTACGGAGTTTGCACGTTCTCCCCGTGACCTGCGTGGGTTTTCTCCGAGATCTTCGTTTTCCTCCCACACTCCAAAGACGTGCAGGTTTGCAGGTTAATTGGCTTGGCGTAAATGTAAATTGTCCCCAGTGTGTGTGTGTGGGATAGTGTTAGTGTGCGTGGATCGCTGGTCGGCACGGACTCGGTGGGCCGAAGGGCCTGTTTCCGCACTGTATCTCTAAACTAAACTAAACTAAACTCCAGGAAGTGGAAGAAACATAGAAATTAGGTGCAGGAGTAGAGGCCATTCGGCCCTTCGAGCCTGCACCATTCGCCATTCAATATGATCATGGCTGATCATCCAACTCGGTATCCCGTACCTGCCTTCTCTCCATACCCCCTGATCCCTTTAGCCACAAGGGCCACATCTAACTCCCTCTTAAATATAGCCAATGAACTGTGTGGCCTCAACTACCTTCTATAGCAGAGAATTCCACAGATTCACCACTCTCTGTGTAAAAAAGTGATTTTCTCATCTCGGTCTGAAAAGATTTCCCCCTTATCCTTAAACTGTGTGACCCCTTGTTCTGGACTTCCCCAACATCGGGAACAATCTTCCTGCATCTAGCCTGTCCACTCACCACTTCTTAAAGGATTGGACAGGCTCGAGGCAGGAAAAATGTTCCCCATGTTGGGGGAGTCCAGAACCAGGGGTCACACACTGTTTAAGAATAAGGGGTGGCCATTTAGGACTGAGATGAGGAAACATTTTTTCACCCAGCGAACTCTCTGCCACAGAAGGCAGTGGAGGCCAATTCACTGGATGTTTTCAAGGGAGGCTTAAATCTGAATTCTCAGCTGAACTAAACCAATCAAGAAAGCCCAAGTGTGGATTATTCTGCATTTCATTGTCACCCTCTCTCTGGCTGGTCATGCATGGATATACACAAGGCACATGCTGGGCGCGCTGTGATTAGGTTGCTGGATGGGATCCAGAGATGTGGTTCAGCAAAGGAGACACAAATTCCAATCCCAGCTGGGGAATAATATTCAATTAATTGGAGAAATCTAAGAATGGAAAGCTCATGGAAGTGTGTCCATAAAACTAGCAGATTATCAGATCAACCCAGTGAGTTAAACCTTCACTTGCTCTTCACCAGCCCAGCCCACAACTGCTCCAGAGCCAGAGAAGGCATCACGGTGGTGCAGCGGGTAGAGCTGCTGCCTCACAGCGCCATAGACCCGGGTTCCATCCTGACTGCGGGTGCTGTCTGTACGGAGTTTGCACGTTCATTTGTGAGGCAGCAGCTCTACCCGCTGCGCCACCGTGCCTCCCACTCTTGACTTGTTTCACCCAGGACCTCATGGACTGGAGAAGCAGGATGAGTAGCAGGGCCATCTTAGTGAAGGTCCCTTCAAGGTCTGGTTAGGTGAGGCAAAGGGTTGGTTAGATTGCAACACACAGCTCACTGTAGCACAGATAAACACAGGATGCTTGTAAACAAGGCCAAGACCAATAACATTGATCATGAAGCAAGACTCATTTAACATAGAAAATAGGAGGCCATTCGGCCCTTCGAGCCAGCACCGCCATTCATTGTGATCATGGCTGATCATCCCCAATCAATAACCCGTGCCTGCCTTCTCCCCATATCCTTTGACTCCACTAGCCCCTAGAGCTCTATCTAACTCTCTCTTAAATCCATCCAGTGACTTGGCCTCCACTGCCCTCTGTAGCAGGGAATTCCATAAATTCACAACTCTCTCGGTGAAATTTTTTTTTCTCACCTCAGTCTTAAATGATCTCCCCTTTATTCTAAGACTGTGTGTGGCCCCGGTTCTGGACTTGCCCAACATTGGGAACATTTTTCCTGCATCTAGCTTGTCCAGTCCTTTGATAATTTTACGTTTCTATAAGAATCACCCCTCATCCTTCTAAACTCCAGTGAATACAAGCCCAGTCTTTTCAATCTTTCCTCATATGACAGTCCCGCCATCCCAGGGATCAATCTGGTGAACCTACGCTGCACTGCCTCAATCACAAGGACTGACACCCATTTACTGAGCAAATGGTTTCACGATCGAAGGAGTAAATGTCCCGGCATCAGTCAGCTCGAGGTAACTCCAACCGAGATGAAACAAAGATCAAAGACAGCAACGAAAAGTGAGTTCTTGCAAAAATGTAAACTCTTCCTGTCCGCATCGTGCTGTGATCAGTGTACTGGGCTGTAAATGCTCTGAATCGGTGAAGCATTTTGGGTGGTCGCATGTGTATTGCGATGGCTACCGACAAGGCCTGAATACGCTGGCTTATTTGAGAAACTCAGAGATTCTGAGACTTAATCAGGTTCAGTCACCTGTTAAACTGTCCTAATCTTGGAAACCCTTATGGGGCCGTCCCACTGTACGAGTTCATTCCAAGAGTTCTCCCGAGTTTGCCCTGATTCGAACTCGGAGATTTACGGTAACGGCCACTCGTCGGTACTCGGGGCTCTCGTTGAAAAATCTTCACCAGTCTTCCCGTGCTTACCTGCCGTTAGCGAGTCTTCACGAGTACCTGCCGTTAGCGTTACGAGCCGCTAAGAGACGTCCCGAGCTCCGACGTACCTTCTTCGTGCTTACGAGTTTGATTTTTGTTTTAACCTCGGGGGAGCTCTTGAATTACCTCGTACAGTGGAACAGGTCCTTAACCCTCACCCTCCCCACCTCCCCACCCCACCCCCCGCCCCCCCCCTCACCCTCCTCCCCTCCCCTCCCCTCACCCTCCACCTCATCCTCCCCCCTCACTGCCATTTCTCCGTGGTGAGTTCCCATTGTAGGAGCAGGTGGATTGTCCAAGTAATGCAGGCTGAGCATTAGAGCTCCGGTCGAGGCTACAAGTCACACTGGTAATCTTCATCACTTCCCAGCTCATTAATTAAAACATGTTCTAGCCTCGGGAAACTGCTTCATTGTTTTAGCATAATGAAAATCATTTTGACAAATTAATTTTACAGGATTATTTAAGTTTATAGATCAGTAAGGATCAGGTTAAGTGGTTAAGCAATCACTTTGGTAGTCAAAAATGCTGGGGAAACTCAGCAGGTGAGGCAGCATCTATGGAGTGAGGGCCGATTTCCTTCGCTCCATAGATGCTGCTGCACCCGCTGAGTTTCTCCAGCATTTTTTCTACCTTCGATTTCCCAGCATCTGCAGTTCCTTCTTAAACAAGGAATCACTTGGAGTGTGTTTGTGCTCAAATCAGTGCACCTCACTCTAATTTAGTTTAAAGATACAGCACGGAAACAGGCCATTCGGCCCACCGAGTCCGCACCGACCAGAGATTCCCCTACACACACTAGTGACAATTTACACTTAAGCCAATTAACCTACAAACCTGTACGTTTTTGGAGTGTGGGAGGAAACCGAAGATCTCATCTAAACCGAAACGGGGAGAACGTTCAAACTCCGTACAGCCAGCGCCCGTAGTCGGGATCGAACCCGGGTCTCTGGTGCTGTGAGGCAGCAGCTCTACCCGCTGCAACACCCGTGTGTATGGGTGGGGTCTGGCCTGCAGACCACCTTATATTGTTATACTGATTGTATTGGGAAGGGTGATTGTAGAGTGATGGGTTGTATATATGACTAAGATACTGTATAGTATATCAGGGATTTTTCTTATCTTTTGATTTTTTTCTTTTTTGTATGGCTTTGTAAATATTTGATTAGTGTATAAATGTAAAGAATTTGGTGTACATAGCTGTTGGTGTACATATGGTGTACATAGCTGTTGGTGTACATATGGTGTACATAGCTGCTGGTGTACATATGGTGTACATATGGTGTACATACAGCTGCTGGTGTACATATGGTGTACATAGCTGTTGGTGTACATATGGTGTACATACAGCTGCTGGTGTACATATGGTGTACATACAGCTGCTGGTGTACATATGGTGTACATAGCTGCTGGTGTACATTTGGTGTACATAGCTGCTGGTGTACATTTGGTGTACATAGCTGCTGGTGTACATATGGTGTACATAGCTGCTGGTGTACATATTGTGTACATAGCTGCTGGTGTACATATGGTGTACATAGCTGCTGGTGTACATATGGTGTACATAGCTGCTGGTGTACATATGGTGTACATAGCTGCTGGTGTACATATGGTGTACATAGCTGCTGGTGTACATATGGTGTACATAGCTGCTGGTGTGCATATGGTGTACATAGCTGCTGGTGTGCATATGGTGTACATAGCTGCTGGTGTACATATGGTGTACATAGCTGCTGGTGTACATATGGTGTACATAGCTGCTGGTGTACATATGGTGTACATAGCTGCTGGTGTACATATGGTGTACATAGCTGCTGGTGTACATATGGTGTACATAGCTGCTGGTGTACATATGGTGTACATAGCTGCTGGTGTACATATGGTGTACATAGCTGCTGGTGTACATATGGTGTACATAGCTGCTGGTGTACATATGGTGTACATAGCTGCTGGTGTACATATGGTGTACATATAGCTGCTAAATGTGTATAAGATAATTACAAGTAGTTGAATAAGGGGTGGGAATTAATCAGCTTTGGCTTCTCCCTGCTCCTTTTCGGACACATACAATTTCATTTATTTATAGATATTGTTCATGACATTATAAATATTCCTGTTTTGTTTTTTGTATGCTGTGTCACACTTGCTTTTTATTCTTTTATTCTGTTCGAAATAAAGAATTAAATTAAAAATATATATATATATATCTCTCCCAAGATAGGCACGGTGCTGGCTGGGGCCTGTGTCCGCGCTGTATCTCTAAATCCTTTCCCGAGGAAACATTGTGTAACATGGTCGCCACAGTTCCTCTCGTTAACTTGCGCTTAGATTCAGCAGCCCAGCCAGAGCTGGCAGGTTGATTAACAGGGAGAAGGACTGCAGGCTAACTCAATTAGACTCGGTCTATTTCTGAAAAAACAGGTCACTCCACAGTTTTCAGATCCTTCCTTTGACTGAGGAACTGAAGATGCTGCTCATTTGATCCATAAATGCAGATCAATTAAACCGGGCAGAAATGCCAAGACACGTATAGGGCTGGAGTGAAATTCACTGTGAACTGAGGAAGGTTGCCAAAGCATCAAGGCTCAATTAAATAAAGCATTAATCGTGCCTTCACTATTTAGTAACAAGGTCTCTGACCTCTTCCTTGCCTCATCAGGCATTAATGTGCAGTATTGATTTGTATCAGAACCGTTCAAAATTTCCCCAGCCATCCGAATGGAAGAGTATAGGAATGAACTGCAGATGCAGGTTTAAACCGAAGATAGACACAAAATGCTGGAGTAACTCAGTGGGGCAGGCAGCATCTCTGGGGAGAAGGAATGGGCGATGTTTCTGGTCGAGACCCTTCTTTAGACTGATGTCAGGGATAAGGGAAACGAGAGAAAGGGCACGATGGCACAGCAGTAGGGGTGCCGCCTTGCCGGGTTCGATCCTGACTACGGGCGCTGTCTGTACGGAGTTTGCACGTTCTCCCCGTGACCTGCGTGGGTTTTCTCCGAGATCTTCGGTGACCTCCCACACTCCAAAGGCGTACAGGTTTGTAGGTTAATCGGCTTGGTAAACATTAAGTAAATGTATGAATGTACAAATTGTCCCAAGTGTGTGTAGGATAGTGTCAGTGTGCGGGGGTCGCTGGTCAGCACGGACTCGGTGGGCCGAAGGGCCTGTTTCCGCGCTGTATCTCTAAACTAAACTATACACGGCTGGCAGCTCTCGAACTGGCATCGAGCTGAGTGAGTCACATCCTGCCTCTGCCACACCGTTAACTAATATTTTCAAACAAGCAAATTAAATCACTTTAAAAAGACAGCTTTCGAGTATCTAATTATCCGATCACCTCTGAGTATATAATTGGCCCTCGACAGCGATGAGCGATGACAGAACTGCCTGCCCAGTGGTGTGCAGGGAGGGAGTAATATAGCAGATGTGGAGAGGATGTTTCCACTAGTGGTAGAGTCTAGGACCAGAGGGCACAGCCTCACAATTAAAGGATGGCTCTTTAAGAAGGAGATGAGGTGGAATTTCTTTAGCCAGAGGGTGGTGAATCTGTGGAATTCATTGCTACACAGACGGCTGTGGAGGCCACAAGTCAGTGGATATATTTAAGGCAGAGATAGATAGATTATTGATTAGTGCGGGTGTCAGGGGTTATGGGGAGAAGGCAGGAGAATGGGGTTGAGAGGGAGAGATAGATCAGCTGGCGGAGTAGGACCCTTAGACACAAAATGCTGGAGTAACTCAGCGGGACAGGCAGCATCTGTGGAGAGTAGGAATGGGTGACGCTTTGTGTCGAGACCCTTCTTCTGATCGTAGCACCTGCAGTCAGGATGGAACCCGTGTCACTGGCGTTGTGAGGCAGCAACTCTACCGCTGTGCCACCGTGCCTATCTGATGAGCAAGCAAACCCCCTGATAATAACCAGAAATGGCTACCGCTGAAGACACACGTTTATAGAATTGAAAATGTCAAGAATATATATATTTTTAAATATATCTAAAAAAAATGTGTTCAAAGAATTTAATATGAGTCTGAAGAAGGGTCTCGACCCGAAACGTCACCTATTCCTTCGCTCCATAGATGCTGCTTCACCCGCTGAGTTACTCCAGCATTTTAATCTACCATTTTTCCAGCATCTGCAGTTCCTTCTTAAATGTTTAAATAATATATGCTTACGTAGAACTGTGGGTTTAGATCAGTTTAAGACACAGAGAAGCAATAGGGAAGGTGGTGCATCCATGGCCATCTGGAAACGTTACGCCTTGCATGAGATCAAAGTAAACGGCTTACAGTTGCCTTGTCCAACCACAAGCTGGGGACTGAGAACATTTGATTTCAGCAAAAGCAGAGGAAGAAACTGATAAGGATTAGGGAAAGTCGACTACAAAAGGAAATGCAGAGAGAAACACAATTAAAAAAACACAGACACTCCAAGTATGTAATAGAAAATATTATCCTCAATTAATATTTGTTTAATTTAGGAAGGAACTGCAGATAGACACAAGTTTACACTGAAGATAGACACAAAATGCTGGAGTAACTCAGCGGGACAGGCAGTGGAGAGAAGGAATGGGTGATGTTTCCTTCTTCAGACATCCCGATCTTCTTCAGTCTGAAGAAGGGTCTCGACCCGAAACGTCAGCTATTCCTTTTCTCCACAGATGCTGCCTGTCCCGCTGAGTTACTCCAGCATTTTGCAACTTAGTTTAGTGACAACGAGTCCTTCAGCCCACCGAGTCCACTCCCTACACACTAGAGGGGGCAATTTACAGAGGGACAAACCCGCACAACTCCGGGATGTGGGAGGAAACCGGAGCACCCAGAGAAAACCCACGTGGTCACAGGAGATAACGTGCAAACTCCACACCGACAGCACCCGAGGTGAGGATGGAACCCTGGTCTCTGATGCTGTGAGGCAGAGGCTCTACCTGCTGCACCACCATTGGACCCGTCAGCTTTTTACAGAAAGATAAATACACAAAACGAAGCAAATCATCTGTGTGGCTTCACTCAGAAATAACAGTGAACAACAAGCCTCGAGGGGTAGAAATCAGCATTAATAATAAAAATACATGCTGGAGAAATTAATGGGATGGGAAGACAAGAAATGCCTTGAAGCCGATAAAGGTCAAGGTGGCTCTCATAAGGTCATCATTGTGCCAGGAGTAGAATTAGGCCATTCGGCCCATCAAGTCTACTCCACCATTCATTCATGGCTGATCTATCTCTCCCTCCTAACCCCATTCTCCTGCCTTCTCCCCATAACCCCTGACACCCGTACTAATCAAGAATCTATCTATCTCTGCCTTAAATATATCCACTGACTTGTGGCCTCCACAGCCTCCTGTGGCAATGAATTCCACAGATTCACCACCCTCTGACTAAAGAAATTCCTCCTCATCCCCTATCTGAAGGAACGTCCTTTAATTTTGAGGCTGTGGCCTCTGGTCCTAGACTCTCCCACGAGTGGAAAGTCAGCGGATCACACTCTCAACTCTACAACAGTTCTGAGAGATCGAGGGGAGCAAGGGAGCCCTTTAATGAAGAGAGGTGTGAGAAGCAAACGGACCAGTGTGGGACCATGAGCCAGGGACCAGTTGCAGGGGAACTACCAGCGTCTATTATTAAGGAAATGGTAGCTTAATGCCCCTTGTCCCACTTAGGAAACCTGAACAGAAACCTCTGGAGACTTTGCGCCCCACCCAAGGTTTCCGTGCGGTTCCCGGAGGTTGCAGGTGATTGGCGGAGGTTGCAGGTGGTTGGCGGAGGTTGCAGGTGGTTCCCGGAGGTTGCAGGTAGTGGAAGCAGGTAGGGAGACTGGCAAAAACCTCCGGGAACCGCACGGAAACCCTGGGTGGGGCGCAAAGTCTCCAGTTCAGGTTTCCTAAGTGGGACAGGGGCTTAGCTCTTTGAAAATGATCATAGCATTGGGCACAGTCAACGAGGCTTTGTGTGTGACAAATCTATAAAGAGACTGATGAGACTGTGACTTGCCGAATAAATAACCAGTGGAAATGATGCATTAAGCGTCTCAGAAGGCCATCAGGAAAGCGTGCCGAGTGCATTAAACAGTGGAGCCCGTGGGAGGGGATAAAGTGGCCTGTCCTGAGGCCTGAGTGGATTGAGGTTTGTAAACAAAATCAAAGGCACGGTGGTGCAGCGATAGAGCTGCTGCCTCACAGCACCAGAGACCTGGGTTCGATCCTGACTGTCTGTATGGAGTTTGTACGTTCCCCCCCCCCCCCCCCACACCACCCTCGCGACCTCCGGATGTTTAGTTTAGTTCAGTTTAGTGTAGAGACACAGCGCAGAAACAGGCCCTTCAGCCCACCGAGTCCGCACCGACCAGCGATCCCCGCACACTAACACTATCCTACACACACACTAGGGGACAATTTACATTTACACCAAGCCAATTCACCTACAAACCTGCACGTCTTTGGAGTGTGGGAGGAAACCGAAGATCTCGGCAAAACCCACGCAGGTCACGGGGAGAACGTGCAAACTCTGCACAGACAGCGCCCGTAGTTGGGATGGAACCCGGGTCTCTGGCGCTGTGAGCCGTAGAGGCTGGTATTTTCCCTGCGTCTGGTCACCGGCCCATGGATCCATGTTCCTACTCTTCTTTCTCTCTCCTCTCTTCAATCGAGGACCACACTTGTTCCCTACGATCACTCGGAAAGGTTGTGGGGTGGATGAAGGCGAGACCCAGCTCAACCCAAGTTGTGGATTCAGGTCCCGGGGGTTGGCATCAGTGTCCAAGCAGACATTGTCCAAGCCGCTGGAGACGGCTGGGCTGAGAGTGCGGCTTCAGAGGTGCCGGTGACAAACAGGGAGATAACACAGGACAGAACGGCTGGAATCAACGCTCGAGAGAAGCCACAGTGATAACACACAGTAACTATGGCTGATCTTTGTCAAGTGAGAGGAATAGATCGGGTAGACAGACGCACAGGGTCTCTTGCCCAGAGTAGGGGAATCGAGGACCAGAGGACACGGGTTCAAGGTGAAGGGGAAACTAATAGAAATCTGAAGGGGTAACCTTTTCACACAGAGGGTGGTGGGTGCATGGAACGAGCTGCCAGAGGAGGTAGTTGAGGCAACGTTTAAGAAACAGTTAGACAGGTACATGGATAGGACTGGTTTGGGGGGGATATGGACCAAATGAGGGCAGGTGGGACTAGTGTAGCTGAGACATGTTGGCCGGTGTGGGCAAGATGGGCTGAAGGGCCTGTTTCCATACTGTATCACTCTATGACTAGTGTAGCTGGGGCATGTTGGTCGGTGTGGGCAAGATGGGCAGGAGGGCCTGTTTCCACACTGTATCACTCTATGACTAGTGTAGCTGGGACATGTTGGCTGGTGTGGGCAAGATGGGCCAAAGGGCCTGTTTCCACACTGTGTAACACTCTATGACTAGTGTAGATGGGACATGTTGGCCAGTATGGGCAAGTTGGGCTGAAGGGCCTGTTTCCACACTGTATCACTCTATGACTAGTGTAGATGGGACATGTTGGCCGGTGTGGGCAAGATGGGCTGAAGGGCCTGTTTCCACACTGTATCACTCTCAGACTTTAAGCGATTGCCCCAGTAAAGCCCCATTCATTAGTTGCCACATTGAGTATATTCACCATAAAATAATCTTTAATTCATTTCCACCCCAAGTCCCCCACTGCACGACTACCAACAGCAACTATACAGGGAAGGGTAAGGCACAAGCCTGCCTGCAGCTACATTCAAGCTTCATTGTTCCCACCTAGGTTCTTGTCCAGCCACGAGCAGCGGCCTAGGATGCCTGGATCACAATGTGAAATTTACCTGCAATGGAGAGAAGCAAAGTTACCGAGGTTTCATACAGGAATCGAGGTATAGAGAACGCACAAAGGGGAGAGGCGTACATAATGAGAGAGAGAGACAGAGAGAAAGGGGGAAGGGAGAAGAGAGGATAAAAACACATAGCCAGCAAGCAGTGCAGCATTTCGTCTTGTTTAAGAAAGAACTGCAGATACTGGTAAATCGACGGTAGACACAAAATGCTGGTGTAATCAGTTGTTACCCTACTTTCTGCACCTTGGTGATTACCAGTCATTCCCCCCCCCCCCCCCCCCCCCCCCCCCGACACTCCTTCTCCCAGTGACTGATCCCCCCCCCCCCCCCTGAAAATTGCACTACTGCTACTGTATATACATATACATATTTACTGTTCCATTATTCTGTGTTCCCACTTCTGGGTGAGATGCTAGCTGCATTTCGTTGTGTCTGTACTTGTACACTGCACAATGACAATAAAATTTGAATCTGAATCTGAATCTAATGAAACTATGGAGCGAAGGAAATAGGCAACGTTTCGGGCCGAAACCCTTCCGGGTTTCGGCCCGAAACGTTGCCTATTTCCTTCCGGGTTTCGGCACGAAACGTTGCCTATTACACACAAAACGCTGGAGTAATGCCCCTGTCCCACTTAGGAAACCTGAACGGAAACCTCTGGAGACTTTGCGCCCCACCCAAGGTTTCCGTGCGGTTCCAGGAGGTTTTTGTCAGTCTCCCTACCTGCTTCCACTACCTGCAACCACCTGCAACCTCCAGGAACTGCACGGAAACCTTGGGTGGGGCGCAAAGTCTCCAGAGGTTTCCGTTCTGGTTTCCTAAGTGGGACAGGGGCGTTACCTCAGCGGGTGAGTTATGGAGAGAAGGAATTGGCGACGTTTCGGGTCGAGACCCTTCTTAAGTCTGAAAAAAAGTCTCGACCCGAAACGTCGCCAATTCCTTCTCTCCATTGATGCTGCCTCACCCGCTGAGTTACTCCAGCATTTTGTGACTAGCCAGCATTTCCTCTTGTCAGTCGACATAACTGTACCATTAATTATGAGGTTCTAGTCACACAGCGGGGCAACAGGCCCTTCAGCCCAACCTGCTCATGCTGACCAACATGTCCAGTCTACACCAGTCCCACTTGTCAATGTTGGGCCTATATCCCTCTAAACCTATCCTATCCATATACGTCGCAACTATACCAGCCTCGACTGCCACCTCCGGCAGCGTGTTCCATGCACCCACCACCCTTGCTGTAAAAAGGTTACCCCTCAGGTTCCTATTAAACCTATCCCCCCCTTCACCTTAAACCTACGTTCTCTAGTTCTAGATTCCCCCAGCCTCAGTGCGTCTATTCTGCTAATGATCTAGTACACCCCTCTAAGATCAGCCCTCATCCATCCATGTTCTCCACAATGCTGCTTGACCCGCTGACTTCCTCCTGCACTTTGTGTCTATCTTACTGTCTTATTTACATGCGTTGTTACCCAGTAAATAACGCTGCAGGTCTCTGTGTTTAGTCGCTGTTTTCGCCCCTTGCCCTTACACCCAAACTGGTAAAACCTCAGGAGGCATTTAGTTTACATTTTTTTTTTTTTTGTTTATTTTATTAGAAGTTAATACAGCACAAAACAGTACAGTGGCACCTAATTTTAGGTGCCAACTATGTAATACCGTAATCCATTCTATGTACAACCTCTAGTTTTATGTTATAAGAAAGAAGTAAGCAGAACAAGAAAAAGAAAACAATAGAAAGGGGAAAAAGTGGAAAAATAGATGGTAGAGAGTAGAAAAACGTGAAGTGTGTTTACATTTGTATGTGGGGAATACCTGGAGATGTTTAGTTTATCTAGAGATACAGCATGGAAACAGGCCCTTCGGCCCGAGTCCACACCGACCAGCGATCCCCGATTAGCGCTGTCTACACACACTAGGGACAATTTACATTTACACCCAGCTAATTAACCTGCAAACTTGTACGTCTTTGGGAGTGTGGGAGGAAACCGGAGCACCCGGAGAAAACCCACGCAGGTCACGGGGAGAATGCATTTTGTTGTCTCTGTACTGTACACTGACAATGACAATTAAAATTGAATCTGAATCTGAACGTGCAAACTCCGTACAGACAGCACGCGGGTCTCTGGCGCTGTGAGGCAGCAGCTCTACCACTGCACCACTATGCCGCCCTTATGTAAGGCTCGATCATTACTTATTGGAAATGGTGAGCTGATCATTGTGGATTTATTGATTAGTTTGTTTGAAGGGACGTGGCTTGTAGCTGCCTCACCAGGGATGGAAGTAGCTCGTGTGTGCTGACACCACCACCTGGTGGCAACACCTGGTGTTGCACTCTCTCTTCCAGTCCAGTGTCGGAAGGAACTGCAGATGCTGGTTTAAACCCAAGATAGATGCAAAAATGGTGGAGTAACTCAGCGGGTCAGGCAGCATCTCTGGAGAAAAGGAACAGGTGACGTTTTAGGGTCGAGACCTTGAACTAGCTACTCCAGCTTTTAGTGATGCTGCCTGCCCCGCTGAGTTACTCCAGCATTTTTGCGTCTATCTTCGGTGTAAAGCAGCACCTGCAATTCCTTCCCGCACATTTTGTCTGCCCCGCTGCGGAACCCCCTTAAGGTTTGCCTACTTTGATGAGGTTCCACTCCTCTCTCGAGTCTGAAGAAGGGTCTCGACCCAAAATGTAACCTATTCCTTTTCTCCAGAGATGCTGCCCGACTCGTTGAAACATATAAGATTGTTAAGGGTTTGGGCACGCTAGAGGCAGGAAACATGTTCCCGATGTTGGGGGAGTCCAGAACCAGGGGCCACACACACAGTTTAAGAATAAGGGGTAAGCCATTTAGAACGGAGACGAGGAAACACTTTTTCTCACAGAGAGTTGTGAGTCTGTGGAAATTCTCTGCCTCAGAGGGCGGTGGAGGCCGGTTCTCTAGATGCTTTAGAGAGCTAGATAGGGCTCTTAAAAATAGCGGAGTCAGGGGATATGGGGGGAAAGCAGGAACGGGGAACTGATTGGGGATGATCAGCCATGATCATATTGAATGGCGGTGCTGGCTCGAAGGGCCGAATGGCCTCCTCCTGCACCTATTGTTTATTAACCGCAACAATCCAGAGCTCCGGCACTTTATCCAGCAGGGGGAGAGGCCATTCGGCCCGTTATCTCTCACCTCCCCCCACCCTCACCAACCCACCCCTAGTATGATTTTACAAAGCATTTCAGTGAGACAGTGGGTGAGGGAGGATTGATGTGGGCTGGAAGCTAATGTGACCTGTAGCTACTCACATGCTGGCAGAGCAGACACCTCGGCTGTGACTGCGCTGTCAATTCCCAGATTGGACAAGGCACCCCTCAGCAGTCCGCAGGTGAACGCCAGGAACTGAAACACAAAGCAAACATTCCCAATCCAGCCCAGCATCGAACTTTCATTCAGAGACACAGCGCTGAAACAGGCCATTCGGCCCCACCGAGTCCGTGCTGTCCAGCGATCCCCGCACACTAACACTATCCTACACACACACCAGGGACTATTTACAATTTTTACCAAAGCCAATTAACCCACAAACCTGCACGTCTTTGGGATGTGGGAGAAAACCGAAGCACTCGGAGAAAACCCTCGCAGTCACAGGGAGAACGTGCAAACTCCGTACAGACAGCACCCGTGGCCAGGATCGGACCCGGGTGAATGGCAGCAACTCTACCGTTGCACCACTGTGCTGCCCTTTAGGCATTTAGACAAGGTAAGATATATAGGATATGGTCCTAACATAGGCCAATGGGTTAGTGTAGCTGAGCAGAGGGCCAGCATGGACAAGGAGAGTGGGCCGAAGGGCCTTTTCTATGCTGCCGGACTCCATGACTATCTCTGCCCTTCAGCTTCACTTTGCAACTCATCTTTGACGCTCGTGTTCCCAAAGCAGTGTCACTGCCAGCTGATGCAGGGATACAAACAAGGACAGTCTGCATTACTCTAGCGCCCTGGGTCAGACACAGAAGGAAGAGAGTTACCTTTGGTGCCTCTTCCAAGTACTGTTTCCCATTGGAGATCGGAGTTAGCAGACGGAAGCGGTTGTCTTGGAGCACGTAGGTTCCCTGGGGGAAAGAAAGAGTTACAGCCTGACCAGTGACATTACCCACCCAGCCAGCCACACACTACACTGCACTGCCCACCCACACACACACACACTAGTGACACCACCTCACCCACACACACACACACTAGTGACATCACCTCACCCAGACACACACACTACACTGACACTACCCACCCAGACACACACACTACACTGACACCACCCACCCACCCAGGCACACACACACACACTAGTGACACCTCCTCACCCAGACACACACACTACACTGACACCACCCACCCAGACACACACTACACTGACACTACCCACACAGACACACACACACACTACGCTGACACCACCCCCCCAGACACACACATACACTAGTGACACTACCCACACAGCCCCACACGCTACACCCTACGCTGACACCACCCACCCAGACACACACACTACACTAGTGACACTACCCACACACAGACACACACACACTACACTGACACTACCCACACAGACACACACACTACACTAGTGACACTACCCACACAGACACACACACTACACTGACACTACCCACACAGACACACACACTACACTAGTGACACCTCCTCACCCACACACACTACACTGACACTACCCACACAGACACACACACTACACTAGTGACACCACCCACACAGACACACACACTACACTAGTGACACCACCTCACAGACACACACACACACTAGTGACACCACCCCACCCAGACACACACACTACACTAGTGACACCACCCACACAGACACACACACTACACTAGTGACACCACCCACCCAGACACACACACTACACTAGTGACACTAGGCTTAAGGGGTTGGACAGGCTAGATGCAGGAAGATTGTTCCCGATGTTAGGGAAGTCCAGGACAAGGGGTCACAACTTAAGGATAAAGGGGAAATCCTTTAAAACCGAGATGAGAAGAACTTTTTTCACGCAGAGAGTGGTGAATCTCTGGAACTCTCTGCCACAGAGGGTAGTTGAGGCCACAGTTCATTGGCTATATTTAAGAGGGAGTTAGATGTGGCCCTTGTGGCTAAGGGGATCAGGGGGTATGGAGAGAATGCAGGGATGGGATACTGAGTTGGATGATCAGCCAAAAACTCAGTGGGTGCAGCAGCATCTATGGAGCGTAGGAAATAGGCAACGTTTCGTCCCGAAACCCTTCGGGTTTCGACCCGAAACGTTGCCTATTTCCTTTGGGAAAGAGTTGGATGATCAGCCATGATCATATTGAATGGCGGTGCAGGCTCGAAGGGCCGAATGGCCTACTCCTGCACCTAATTTCTATGTTTCTATGACACCACCTCACTCAACCCGTGAACACCTCGGGAAAGTCCTGTTTCCGCGCTGTATCTCTAAACTAAACACTACAACATGGAGCACCTGGTGATTGGTCCGCAAGTTGTCAATCTGTTTTCGGAAGAGGTTTGTCCAGAATTCCTTACAGATAAATTTCATGACGTCCAACTCGTCCTTGAATGAAGGGGACTCTTTGGTGAATCTGAAACACCAATCACAGCCTGAATTTACACAATAGAATAGGTTTAACATACAAACATAGACAATAGGTGCAGGGGTAGAGGCCATTCGGCCCTTCGAGCCTGCACCGGCATTCAATATGATCATTCAAGATTCAAGATTCAATTTAATTGTCATTTGGACCCCTTGAGGTCCAAACGAAATGCCGTTTCTGCAGCCATACATTACAAATAGACCCAAGACACAACATAATTTACATTTTACATAAACATCAATCACATCGCTGTGATGGAAGACCAAAAAAACTTATCTCTACTTGTGGAGATTTGTGGATGATCATGGCTGATCATCCACAATCAGTACCCCGTTCCTGCTTTCTCCCCGTATCCCTTGATTCCGTTAGCCCTAAGAACTAAATCTGACCCTCTCTTGAAAACCTCCAGTGAATCGGCCTCCACTGCTTTGTGCTTTCTCCCCGTATCCCTTGATTTTGTTAAGCCTGAAAACTTTACAACTGTTTATAGACTACATTAACTTTTTGATGGTATGCAGGAAGGAACTGCAGGTGCTGGTTTACACCAAAGATAGACACAGAGTGCTGGAGTAACTCAGCGGGTCAGGCAGCAACTCTGGAGAAAAAGAATGGGTGACATTTTCAGGTCGAGACCCTTCTTCAGATTGAGTCAGGGGAGAGGGAAACCCACCTCTCGATGAGACCTTGTCCTGCACGGAAACCCATTCCTTCCAGAGTCGAAATGCATTTCCCTCGCTCCTACAGAGAGAAACACAAGCAACTTTCAGATCATAAGGTCATAAGTGATAGGAGCAGAATTAGGCCATTCGGCCCATCAAGTCTACTCCTACATTCAATCGTGGCTGATCTATCTCTCCCTCCTAACCCCATTCTCCTGCCTTCTCCCCATAACCCCTGACACCCGCACTGATCAAGAATCTATCTCTGCCTTAAATATATCCACTGACTTGTGGCCTCCACAGCCGTCTGTGTGGCAAAGAATTCCACAGATTCACCACCCTCTGACTAAAGATATTCCTCCTCATTTCCTTCCTACAGAAACATCCTTTAATTCAGAGGCTGTGCCCTCTAATCCTGGACTCTCCCACTAGTGGAAACTTCCTCTCCACATCCCAGCCTGGGCTGGGTTTAGGGTTTGGGGGTGCAGTCAGTGGCTTTAGGGTACAATTGTCCGGGTGTTGGGGTTCAGGGCCGGGTGTTGGGGCTCAGGGCCGGGTGTTGGGGTTCAGGGTCGGGTTTAGGGGGTTATGGGCCGGGTGTTGGGGTTAATAGAAACATAGAAACATAGACAATAGGTGCAGGAGTAGAGGCCATTCGGCCCTTCGAGCCTGCACCATTCGCCATTCAATATGATCATGGCTGATCATCCAACTCAGTATCCCGTACCTGCCTTCTCTCCATACCCCCTGATCCCTTTAGCCACAAGGGCCACATCTAACTCCCTCTTAAATATAGCCAATGAACTGTGTGGCCTCAACTACCCTTCTGTGGCAGAGAGTTCCAGAGATTCACCACTCTCTGTGTGAAAAAAGTTCTTCTCATCTCGGTTTTAAAGGATTTCCCCCTTATCCTTAAGCTGTGACCCCTTGTCCTGGACTTCCCCAACATCGGGAACAATCTTCCTGCATCTAGCCTGTCCAACCCCTTAAGAATTTTTGTAAGTTTCTATAAGATCCCTCTCAATCTCCTAAATTCTAGAGAGTATAAACCAAGTCTATCCAGTCTTTCTTCATAAGACAGTCCTGACATCCCAGGAATCAGTCTGGTGAACCGTCTCTGCACTCCCTCTATGGCAATAATGTCCTTCCCCCAGATTTGGAGACCAAAACTGTACGCAATACTCCAGGTGTGGTCTCACCAAGACCCTGTACAACTGCAGTAGAACCTCCCTGCTCCTATACTCAAATCCTTTTGCAATGAAAGCTAACATACCATTCGCTTTCTTCACTGCCTGCTGCACCTGCATGCCTACCTTCAATGACTGGTGTACCATGACACCCAGGTCTTGCTGCATCTCCCCCTTTCCCAATCGGCCACCGTTTAGATAATAGTCTGCTTTCCCGTTTTTGCCACCAAAATGGATAACCTCACATTTATCCACATTATACTGCATCTGCCAAACATTTGCCCACTCACCCAGCCTATCCAAGTCACCCTGCAGTCTCCTAGCATCTTCCTCACAGCTAACACTGCCCCCCAGCTTAGTGTCATCCGCAAACTTGGAGATATTGCCTTCAATTCCCTCATCCAAATCATTAATATATATTGTAAATAGCTGGGGTCCCAGTACTGAGCCTTGCGGTACCCCACTAGTCACTGCCTGCCATTGTGAAAAGTACCCGTTTACTCCTACTCTTTGCTTCCTGTTTGCCAGACAGTTCTCTATCCACATCAATACTGAACCCCCAATGCCGTGTGCTTTAAGTTTGGCCGGTTTTAATGGCCGGGTGTTGGGGTTCTATGGGGTTCAGGGCCGGGTTTAGCGGGTTTTGGGGTTTTTGGGGTTTTGGGGCCTAGTCCCCCCCCCCCGATCCCCGGCCTGGAGTTACCGGCTCCCCCGCCCCGGCCCCTCCGTCGCCCCGCAGCCGCGACACGAGCTCCAGGTGCAGCAGCTCGAACACAACGTCGGCCATCGCTCCCTCTCTCTCCCTCGCTGCCCGTTGGCCGCCCACAACTTGCCCGGAGTTGGGCGGTGTCTGCCTGTGGTCGGCCACCCGGCCCGGGGTCTGGGTTCAACGTTAGGATTTGGGGTCAGGGTCAACGCCAGAGTCTGGGCTGGGGGTCAGGGTTCATTGTCAGGGTCCAGGCTGGGGGTCAGGGTTCATTCTCAGGGTCTGGGCTGGGGGTCAGGGTTCATTGTCAGGGTCTAGGCTGGGGGTTCGGGTTCATTGTCAGGGTCTAACCTGGGGGTCAGGGTTCATTGTCAGGGTCTGGGCTGGGGGTCAGGGTTCATTGCCAGGGTCTGGGCTGGGGGTCAGGGTTCATTGTCAGGGTCTAGACTGGGGGTCAGGGTTCATTCTCAGGGTCTAGTGTCTGGGCCACCCCAAGCAAAGATCTTTGACCCCAAGTGCACAGCAAGATCCCACAGCCCAGCACCCATCGATGTCCAACATCTATGGAGCGAAGGAAATAGGCGACGTTTCGGGCCGAAACTTTTCTTCAGACTCAGACTTCGCCCCGTCTGAAGAAGGGTTTCGGCCCGAAACGTTGCCTATTTCCTTCGCTCCATAGATGCTGCTGCACCCGCTGAGTTTCTCCAGCATCTGCAGTTCCTTCTTAAACACCCATCGATGTCCCGCCCGCTCTGCGCTCCACTGCGGCTCCTGGAGGACTGGGGGAGGGGGAGGGGCCAGCGGCGGCGGCGGCAGCGATGAGGTGCGGACCTCCATAGTGGTCGTCGCCCTCCACTCCCCCCCCTCCCCCTCCCCATAGTGCCCCTCCCCCCCCCCTCCCCTCCCCCAACTTCCCTCACCCCTCCCCTCCCTCTCTCATCCTCTCCCAACGCGCACTCCACCACCACTCCGCCCGTCCCCATCTCCTCTCCTCTTTACCCTCTTTTCTCATGCCCCCTCCCTCACCCCTCTCCTCCCCTCCACTTCCACCCTCTCTTCCCTCCCCTCCTCTCCTCGTCCTCTCCCCTCCCTTCCTCTCTCTCCCCCTCTCCTCTCTCCTCCTCCCCCTCCTCCCTCCTCCCTCTCTCCCTCTCCCCTCTTTTCTAACTCCCCTCTCCTCCCCTCCCCCTCCCCCCTCTCCTCCCCCTTCCCCTCTTCCCCCTCCCCCTCTCCTCCTTCCTCCCCTTCCCCCTCCTCTCTCTTCTCCTCTTCCCTCTCCACATCCCCCCTCCCCCTCACCCTCCCCCCCCCATTCTTACCCCCCTCCTCTCCTCCTCCCTCTCCCTCCATCCCTGGTCCCTCTCTCCACTTTTCTCTCCCTCCTTCCGTCCCCTCCCTCCCTTCCTTCCCTCTCTTCTACTCACTCTCCTTCTCCTCTCTCCCCTATCTTCCCCTCATCTCCTTCCTCTCCCCTCCCCCCCTCCTCTCTCTCCCCTTCTCTCCCCTCTCCACCCTTCCCCTCCTCCCTCCTCTCCCCTCTCCCTCTCCCCTTCCCCTCTCTTTCCCCCCCTCCCGCTCCTCCCTTCCTCCCCCTCTCTCCCCCTCCTCCTCCTCCTCCCCCTCCCCTCTCCTCCTCCCCCTCCCTCTCCCTTCCCCTCCCCCTCTCCTCTCCCTCCCCTCCTTCTCTCTCCTCCCCCCCCCCTCGCTCCCCTCCCTCCTCCCCTCTTCCTCTTCCCCTCCTTCCTCCTTCCTCCCCTCTTCTCCCTCTTCCTCCCTCTCCCTCTCCTCTCCCCTCCCTCTCTCTCTCTCCTCCCCTCCCTCCTCTCTCCCTCCCCCCCTTCCCTTCCTTTCTCCCCTTCTCCCCCTCTCCTCCTCCTCTCCCCCCCTCTCCACTTCCCCTCTCCCCCTCCCCCCCTCTCCTTCCCTCCCCCCTCTCTCTCTCCCCTCTCCCTCCCTCTCCTCCCCTCTCTCCCCTTCCTCTCCCCTCCCTCTCCTCCCCCCTCCCTCTTCTCCTCTCTCTCTCTCCCCCCTCTCCCCCCCCTCCCCTCCCTCCTCTCCCTCCTCCTCTCCCCTCTCTCTCTCCTCCCTTCTCTTTTCCTCCTCCCTCTCCCTCTCCCTCCTCCTCTCTCCCCCCTCTCTCCCCCCCTCTCCTCTCCTCCTCCTCCCCCCTCTCCCTCTCCCTCTCCCCCTTTCCTCTCCCCCTCCCCTCTCCTTTCTCTCCCCCTCTCCCTCCCTCCCTCTCCCCCACTCCTCCTCCCCCCCTCCTCTCCCCTCTCCCTCCTTCCTCCTCCCCTCCTCCTCCCTCTCTCCCCCCCCCTCCCCTCCTTTCCCTCCCCCCCCTCCCTGCTTCTCCTCCTCTCCCTCCCTCTCCTCTCTCTCCCCTATCCTTCCCTCCTCTTCCTCTCTTCCCTCTCTCTCCTCCCCCCCCTCCCTTTCTTCCCTTCCCTCCCCCCTTCTCTCTCCCTCCTCCCCCGCTCCCCCTTTCCCTCCTCTCTGCCCCTCCCCCTCCTCCCCCTCCCCCCCTCTCGCTCCCCTCTCCCTCCCCCCTCTTCCTTCTTTTCTCTCTCTTCCTCCCCCTCCCCCCCCCTCCTCATCCCTCCTCCTCTCTCTCTCTTCTCTCCCCTCCTCTCCTCCCCCCCCTCCTCCTCCTCCTCCCCTCCCCCCTTTCCCCCCTTCCCTCTCCCCCCCTCCCTCCCCCCTTCCTCCCTCCTTCCCCTTCTACTCCTCCCTTCCCCCCTCCTCCCCTCCTCTCCCTCGCCCCCCTCCTCCCCCCCTTCCTTTCCAAATCCTCCTCTCCCCTCTCTCTTCTCCTCTCCTTTCCCCCCTCCCCCTTCTCCCTTTCTCCTCCCCCCACTCCTCTCCCTCTCCCCCCTCTCCTCCCCTCTCCCCTCTTCTCCCCCTTCCCCCCTCCCCCCCCCTCCCTCCCCTCTCCCCCTCTCTCTCCTTTCCCCTCTCCCCTCTTTCCCCCTTCCTCTCTCCCCCCTCCCTCCCCTCCCCCCCCTCTCCTCTTTTTCCTCCCCCCCCCTCTCCCCTCTTCCCTCCCTCTCTCCCTCCCCTCCCCCCCCCTTTCTCTCCCGCCCCCTCTCTTTTCCTCCTCTCTCCCTCCCCCTCTCCCCTCCCTTCCTTCTCCTCTCCCTCTCTCCCTCTCTCCTTTTCCCCCCCCTTCTCTCCTCTCCCTCGTCCTTCCTCTTCCCTTCTCTTCCTTCTCTCCTCCCCCCCTCTCCTCTCCTTCCTCCTCTCTTTCCCTCCCCCCCCTCTCCTCAGTCCTCCTTTCCCTCCTCCCCCCTCTCCCCTCTCTCTTCCCCTCTCCTCTCTCTCCTCCCCATTCCTCCTCTCTCCCCCCCCTCCCCTCTCCTCCCCCTCCCCTCTCCCCCCTCCTCCCCCCTCTCTCTCCCTCCTCTCCCCCTCTCCTCCTCTCCTCCTTTTCTCTCCCTCTCTCCTCTTTCCCCCCTCAACCTCCTCCCCTCCCCTTCCTCCCTCTCCTCCCCCCCTCTCCTCCCCTCCACCCCTCCTCTCTCTCCCCCCTCCCTCTCTCCCCCCCTCCCCCCCTCTCTCTCCCCCCCTCCCACTCTCCCCTCTCCCTCCCTCCTCCTCTCTCTCCCTCCCTCCGCCTCTCTCCCCCTCCCTCCTCCTCCACCCCCACCCTCTCTCTCTCCCCCCCTGCTCCTTTCCTCCCTCCTCCTCTCTCTTCCTCCCGCCTTCTCTCTCCCTTCCTCCTCCTCTCTCCCCTCCCTCTTCCTCCTCTCGTCTCCCTCCTCCTCTTTCTCTCTACGTCCTCTCCTCGCCACCTCCCACCTCCTCTCTCCACCTCCTCTCTCCCCCTCCCTCCTCCTCCCTTCCTGCCCCCCTTTCCTCTCCTCGCTCTTCCTTTCTTCCCTCTCCTCTCCTCCCTCTCTCCTCTCCCCCCCTCTCTCCTCTTTCTCCTCCCCTCTCCCCCCCCTCCTCTTTCCCTCCTCTCTTCCTCCTCTCTTCCCCTTTCCCCTCCTCTCCTTCCTCCCCTCTCTCCTCTCTCTCCTCCCCTCTCCTCCTCTCCCTTCCTCTCTCTTTCACTCCCTCTCTCTATATTTATCACTGCCCCTCTCTCCCTCTCTCCCCCCTCCCTCCTCTCCTCCTCCTCCCCCCTCTCTTCTGACTTCCCTCTCTCTCCCTCTCCTTCCCCTCTCCTCCTCTCCCCTCTTCCTCCCCTCCTCCTCCCTCCCCCCTTCCTCTCCCCCTCCCCTCCCTCCTCTCCTCTCCTCCCCCCCTCCTGCCTTCCCTCCCCTCTCCTTCCTCTTCCTCTCCCTCCTCCTCTCCCTCTCCCCTCCCTCTCCCTCCCCTCCTCTCCTCTCCCCCTCTCCTCCCTCTTCTCTCCTCTCCTCCCCTCTCCTCTACTCTCCTCTCCTCTCCTCTCCTCTCTCTCCCTCCCCTCCTCTCTCTCCTCCCCCCCCCTTCTTCCTCCCCCCTCTCTCTCCTCTCCCGTCCTCCCCCTCTCTCTCCCTCTCTCTTCTCACCTCTCTCCTTCGCTCTTTCATTCCATCTCTCCCCCCCTCCCTCTCCCCTTCTCTCGCCTTCTCTCTCTTCTCCCTCTCCCCCCCCCTCTCCCTCCTCCCCTCTCCTCTTCTCTCCTCCCGTCTCCTCCCATATTAATTCCTCTCCTCTCCTCCCCTCATTTTTCCTCTCCTCCCCTCTTCCTTCCTCTCCTCCCCTCTCCCCCCCTCTCCTCCCCTCCCCTCTCCTCCCCCCCCCCTCTTTCCTCCCCTCTCCCCTCTTCCCTCCCCCTTCTTCCTCCTCTCCCCCCCCCCTCTCGTCCTCCCCCCCCTTTCCCCCCCCCCGCTCTTCCCTCTCCCCCCCCTCCTCCCGGTCGCCCCCCCTCCCTCCCCTCTCCTCCCTGTCCTCCCCCCCCGTCTCCCTCCTCCCCTCCCCTCTCTCCTCCCCCCCACTCTCTTTCCTCCCCCCTCTCTTCCTCCCCCATTCCACCTCCCCGCTACTACCTCCCCTGCCTTCCTCATCTCCCATGAGTTCCCTCCCCTCCTCTCCCGACTCCTTCCCCCCCCACCCCCCCTGCAGATAATTCCCGGTATTATCTCTTTCCCTCCAGTCATTTTCCCCATCTCCTGCAGGGATCACGATCTACGTATAATGTGTGTCATCTGCTAAAGAATTACAGCTTCAGTCTCAATAAAAAAGCTGCAGTTTCCAAATTGATCCATCTAAAAATCTATTGTTATTAACTAAACCTCATCACCCAGTGGAAGCTCCAAAAATGTCAACGCTATTAACTGGAAACTTAGTTCAGTGATGGACACAAAAAGCTGGGGAGTAACTCAGCGGGACAGGCAGCATCTCTGGAGGGAAGGGAGTGGGTGATGTATCGGGTCGAGACCCTTCTTCAGTCTGATTTGGTGACAATCATCCACTGAACTAAATTTCCAATTAATATCTCAGGAACACCTGAGTGTTCCAGTCTGTGTTTAAACCCTAGACTGAGATGAAGCAATAAAAGCATTTCTCTGTTTATAATCCAAGTTATAGGAGTAGAATTAGGCCATTCGGCCCATCATGGCTGGTCGCTGCCTCTTACCCCAATTTCCTGCCTTCTCCCCATAACCCTTGACACCCGTTCTAATCAAAAATCTCTGCCTTAAAAATATCCACTGACTTGGCAACGTGATGTTTTTGCAATGGTGTTTAACAATGCATCATTCAGCAGCTTTAGTTTAGTTTTAGAGATACAGCACTGAAACAGGCCCTTCGGTCCGCCGAGTCTGTGCCGACCAGCGATCCCCCCCCCCCCCCCCGTACACTGACACTATCTTACACACAAGGGACAATTTACAATTTTTACCGAACCAATTAGCCTACAAGTCTTTGGAGTGTGGGAGGAAACCGGAGCACCTGGAGAAAACCCACGCAGGTCACGGGGAGAACATGCAAACTCTGTAAAGACAGCACCAGAAGTCGGGATCAAACCCGGGTCTCTGGCGCAGTGAGGCAGCAACTCTACCGCTGCACCACTGTTTGACAATATTGTTTTTTAATCTCTGTTCCACTTGTGCAGGGTAAATATCGATGGGCTGTTGGTGTACTTCCCCTATGACTACATCTACCCCGAGCAGTATTCGTACATGCTGGAGCTGAAGAGAATCCTTGATGCCAAGGTGAGGGAGGGGAGGGGGTGGAGGGTCGGCTAGTAAAGGGGGAGTTAGGCAAGGAGAGAGTTGAGGAGAAACTTTAACAAACTCTTCCAACTACACAGACGGTGATGAAGGCTGTCAAAGTTTACAGTGGATAGACACAAAAACCTGGAGTAACTCAGCGGGCCAGGCAGCATCTCTGGAGAGAAGGAATGGGTGACGATTCAGTCTTCAGTGAGACTGAAAATGGGTCACGACCCGAAACATCACCCATTCCTTCTCCCCAGAAATGCTGCCTGTCCCGCTGAGTTACTCCAGGTTTTTGTGTTTACCTTTGATGTAAACCAGCATCTACAGAGCCCAAACAACATTGATGTGCAGAGGGATCTTGGGGTCCAAGTCCATGAGCCCCTGAAAGTGGCAACACAAGCAGGTGGAGTTAAAGGTGATGGGTGAGACATGTTCTTACACAGAGCTCACTGCCATGGGTAATGCTGGAGGCAGATACAATGAGGAAAAACTTCTTCACCCAGAGAGTTGTGAATCTGTGGAATTCGCTGCCGCAGAAGGCAGTGGAGGCCAATTCACTGGATGTTTTCAAGAGAGAGTTAGATTTAGCTCTTGGGGCTAACGGAATCAAGGGATATGGGGAGAAGGCAGGAACGGGGTACTGATTTTGGATGTTCAGCCATGATCATATTGAATGGCAGTGCCGGCTCAAAGGGCTGAATGGCCTCTACTCCTGCAGTATTTTCTATGTTTCTAATAGTGGCATTTAAGGTCTTGACATCCATCACGTGTGTTGTGAGTGTCCACGTGCTTTATGCAGCTCGCTGCTCTTCCCTGTGTTTAGGGACATGGAGTTCTGGAAATGCCGTCGGGAACGGGGAAAACCATCTCTCTGCTGTCACTGATTGTGGCTTATCAAACGGTGAGGCACGGCCATCAGTTCATGGAGGAGGGAGAGGTGGGAGGGAGAGTGGGGAGGGAGGGTGGGAGGAAGGGAGGGACCCAGGTTCCATCCCGACTACGGGTGCTGTCTGTACGGAGTTTGCACGTTCTCCCCGTGACCTGCGTGGGTTTTTTCCGAGATCTTCAGTTTCCTCCCACACTCAAAAGACGTGCAGGTTTGTAGGTGTAAATGTCAAATTGTCCCTAGCGCATGTAGGATAGTGTTAACGTGTGGGGATCACTGGTCGGTGTGGACTCGAAGGGCCAAAGGGACACTAACCCTGCTCCCTGACCCTAACCTTGCCCCCACCCAAACCCTCCCTGTGACCTGCATGGATTTTGTCTGAGATCTTCAGTTTCCTCCCACACTCCAAAGACATGCGGGTTTGTAGGTTAATTGACTTAGTGTAAGTGTAAATTGTCCCTAGTGTGTGTGCAGGATAGTGTTAGTGTGCGGGGATCGCTGGTCGGCGCGGACTCAGTGGGCAGAAGGGCCTGTTTCCGCGCTGTATCTCTAAACTAAAGTGGCTTTGTCTGTTTATCACTCCAGACCTATCCTGCAGAAGTGACGAAGCTGATCTATTGTTCACGAACAGTTCCTGAGATAGAAAAGGTAAGAAAGTAAAATCCTTGGGAGTTTAAAAAGTGCATCGTTGAATAATAATTCCAGGAAACATGCCATCCGCTCCCTGAGGCAATTGCAGCTTTTTACAAGTGATGCAGAATTAAAGATCAGTACTTTTTTTGTTATTATTCCAATGATATTTATAGATTTGATCCAGTTTGCAAGGAATGAGTCCCTAGTGATCGACGTACAGAGTTGACGATGTGACACACATATTCCACAGAAGTTTCTGCGTGATTAGTTTGTGGGGAAGGATGCTGTGTTTCTCGCTGGCTCCCACCTTTCCACTCCCAATTCCCATCAGTTTGGGTAGCAGCTTCTCACCAAATGCTGGAGTAACTCAGCGGGACAGGCAGCGTCTCTAGAGAGAAGGAATGGGTAACGTTTCGGGTCAGGATCCTTCTTCAGACTTCCAGATCTTCTTCAGTCTGAAGAAGGGTGTCGGCCTGAAACGTCGCCCATTCCTTCTCTCCAGAGACATCGCCTGTTACTGAGTTACTCCAGCATTTTGTGTCTATCGTCGATTTTAAACCAGTTCCTTCCTACACAAAGCTTGTCACTATACCTCGGTACATGGGACATTAATAACCCCAAGCCTAATTGAGTGTAGAAAGTAACTGCAGATGCTGATTTACACCGAAGATAGACACAAAGACCAGGAGTAACTCAAAAGGGTCAGCTTTACCTAGCACTAAACGTTATTCCCTTATCCTGAAGATAGACACACAATTCTGGAGTAATTCAGCGGGTCAGGCAGCATCTCTGGAGAGAAGGAATGGGTGACGTTTCGGGTCGAGACCCTTCTTATGCTAACCCCAGTTCTCTGCTCTCTAACCTATATCAGCAACTAATTTGCCTCCTGTTCCTCCCTCCCCCTCTCTCACACACCCCCCCACCCTCCCCTCACTCCCATTCCTCCCTCCCCCCTCTCTCCCACCTCCCCCCCCGCGTCCCCCCCCCTCACCCCATTCCTCCTCCCGCCCCTTGCTGGAGTACAACGAGAAACACCCTGGGGAGAAGGACTCCCTGGCGCTGGCTCTCCTCTCCAGGAAGAACCTCCCCATCCACCCGGAGTGAATACCCTCAGCATCGCCCAGCCTGCACCCCCACCTCCCCCCCTCACTCCCATGGGTCAGCGTTGGGTGAGGGGTCCCAGCTCCCAGGGGTCAGCGTTGGGTGACCCTCCAGAGTCACTCCCATTCCTGAGGGGTCACCCTGGGTCTCACACCAGCCCACCCTCCCAGGGGTCAGCGTTTCCTGGGGGTCCCCGTCTCCCAGGGGTCAGCTCCGAGGGGTCAGCGTCCCCCTCCCGTTGGGTGAGGGTCAGGTTGGGTGAGGGGTCAGCTGCGCAAGTTGCGTGGTGAGGGGTCAACGAGAGGGGTCGGCTGGGGAGAAGGAGCAGTTCCTGGCGCTGGCTCTCAGCTCCGTTGAAGAACCTGTGCATCCACCCGGAGGTGAATCTCCCTCAGCATCGCCCAGCCTGCACTGGGGTCACGGGGGGGGGTGAGGGGTGCGTGTGGGGGGTCAAGTTGGGTGGGGTCTGGGACAGTCAGTGATGAGGGGGTGGGTGGGTGGTGGTCAGTGGGTGGGGGTCAGCGTTGGGTGAGGGGTCAGTGTTGGGGGGGGTTGGGGGGGTGGTCAGCGTGAGGGGTCGTGGGGGTCATTGAAGGGTTGGGTGAGGTCAGCGAGGGGTCAGGCGTTGGGTGAGGGGTCAGGTTGGGTGAGGGGTCAGCGTTGGGTGAGGGGTCAGCGTTGGGTGAGGGGTCAGCGTTGGGTGAGGGGTCAGCGTTGGGTGTGAGGGGTCAGCAGTGTTGGGTGGGGGGTCAGTGTTGGGTGAGGGGTCAGCGTTGGGTGAGGGGTCAGCGGTCACTTTGCATGGGTTTGGTGACGCTGCGGGTAACGGCCACTCGCCGCTCGCCTCACACCCGCCGTGTTTTGCCACAGGTCAGTGCCCAGCGGTTTGGGAAGGAGGTGGACGGGAAGTGCCACAGTCTGACCGCCTCACACGTCCGCATGCAGCACTCCAGCGACCCCAGCGTGCCCGTCTGCAACTTCTACGAGGTCAGTCACCCCCCGCTACGAACCCTGGGCACAAATCGTGCGAGAGTCTAGGACTAGAGGGCACAGCCTCAGAATTAAAGGATGTTCATTTAGGAACAAGATGAGGAGGGAGGTGAATCTGTGGAATTATTTCCCACAGGAGGCTGAGGAGGCCAAGTCAATGGATATTTTTAAGGCAGAGATAGATAGATTTATATTTTGTATTGGTGTCGGGTTCTGGGGAGAAGGCAGGAGAATGGGGAGATAGATCAGCCATGATTGAATGGCAGAGAAGGCTTGATGGGCCGAATGGCCCAATTCTACACCTATCACTTATGATCCTGTGATCTTATGGCACTTCTGCCCAGGCACTGAGTTCCTCAAGGCCTGTGACGTTACGCTGGTGAAGTTTGCTCACTTCAGAGGGAGGCTCATGATGAGGACAGATTCACCTCGAGGGTCAAACCTGAGGAATGGAGTTACTGCCCCATCCTGACCATGGCTTTTCACAGATGATTCAATGGACATAGAACACGGAACAGTACAGAAGATAGACACAAAACGCTGGAGTAACTCAGCGGGACAGGCAGCTTCTCTGGAGAGAATGAATGGGTGACGTTTTGGTTTGGATCTGCAGAAGGGTCTCGACCCCAAAACGTCACCCATTCCTTCTCTCTTCTGCCCCGCTGAGTTACTCCAGCTTTTTGTGTCATATCTTAGGTTTAAACCAGCATCTGCAGTTCCTTCCTACATAGAACAGCACCGCCCAGGTTCAGTCTTGACCTGGGCTGCTGTCTGTCTGTCTGTCTGTCTGTCTGTCTGTCTGTCTGTCTGTCTGTCTGTCTGTCTGTCTGCCTGTCTGCCTGTCTGTCTGTCTGTCTGTCTGTCTGTCTGTCTGTCTGTCTGTCTAACTTGTCTGTCCTCCCCATGCAGGAGAATGGGGTTAGGAGGGAGCAATAGATCAGCCATGATTCAATGGCTTAGTAGTAGACTTGATGGGCCGAATGGCCTAATTCTACTCCAACCGCATGTCTCTGTGAATGGATTCCTCTATAGGAGCTGGCAGGGGATCAATGGACCGAATGGCCTCCTCTGCCTGTGGTTGTCTAATGGTTTATTTCCAACAGGAGTTTGACGCTCACGGGAGAGTGGAGCCCCTCTCCTCCGGTGTTTATAACCTGGATGACCTGAAGGTTTACGGGAGACAGAAGGGATGGTGTCCCTACTTCTTGGCTCGATATTCCGTAAGTGAATTCCAGTTTTCCCATCTCTTCCCCTGTGTCTGTTTGGACTGAAAGTGTGAGTGTGAGTGTAAGAATCCACCAGCGTACCGCTCAGCACGGACGAGACGGGCCGAAGGGCCTGTTTGTGTGACTCAAATACAGACACTTAAAGCTCGAGTATCACTGACTCATCAACAGGCACATCGACCCATTAAGTTTTTAGCCAAAGACAGATACAAAATGCTGGAAGGTAGACAAAAGTGCTGGAGAAACTCAGCGGGTGCAGCAGCATCTATGGAGCGAAGGAAATAGGCAACGTTCCATGCTGGAACCCTTCTTAAGACTGAAGATTTGCAGTTCCTTCTTAAATACAAAATGCTGGAGTAACTCAGCGGGACAGGCAGCATCTCCGGAGAAAAGGAATAGGTGATGTTTCGGGTCGAGAGCCTTCGTCAAACTCCCAGACACTTCTTCAGAATCTGACGATGGGTTCAGACTGAGAATCAGCTCCCCTGATACTGACAGCTCCCCTGACTCTCACTCGAAGAAGGGTCTCGCCCCGAAACGTCACCCTATTCTTCTCTCCAGGGATGCTGCCTGTCCCACTGAGTTACTCCAGCACTTTGTGTCTATCTTCAGTTTAAAACTAAGTTTGAGGGGTCTGATGTGCCTGTGCGTCTATTCTGCCTGTCGACACACTATATGGACACACTGATCTGTTCTGTTGTAAACGCCTACTATGTTCTGTTGTGCTGAAGCAAAGCAAGAATGTCATTGTCCTATCAGGGACACATGACAATAAACTCACTTGAACTTGGCTCTCTCTCTCACCACTAATACTAATACATCTGTTCTGTGGCCCTCACGTTAGATCCTGCATGCGAACATCATTGTCTACAGCTACCACTACCTGCTGGATCCCAAGATTGCAGACATGGTGTCCAAGGAGCTGTCTCGGAGATCGGTGGTGGTGTTTGATGAAGCCCACAATATCGGTATGTGGCCATTGCAGCGACCTCTGCCACTGGGGAAGTCCAGGACACGGGGTCACAGTTTAAGGATAAGGGGGAAATCTTTTAGGACCGAGATGAGAAAAACATTTTTTTTTTTTCCCCACACAGAGAGTGGTGAATCTGTGGAATTCTCTGCCACAGAAGGTAGTTGAGGCCACACAGTTCATTGGCTATATTTAAGAGGGAGTTAGATGTGGCCCTTGTGGCTAAAGGGATCAGGGGGTCTGGAGAGAAGGCAGGGATGCATTTCGTTGTCTCTGTACTGTACACTGACAATGACAATTAAAATTGAATCTGAATTGAATCTGAATCTGATGGGATACTGAGTTGGATGATCAGCCATGATCATATTGAATGGCGAATGGTGCAGGCTCGAAGGGCCAAATGGCCTCTACTCCTGCACCTATTTTCTATGTTTCGATGTTTCTACATATAATACCAGATCAAAGTTGCAACCTGTACCACGGTGGTTTGTGTTTTTCTGAACGCTGCCTTCTGGGGCGGCACGGTGGTGCAGCGGGTAGAGCTGCTGCCTCACAGCGCCAGAGACCCGGGTTCCATCCTGACGACGGGTGCTGTCTGTACGGAGTTTGTACGCTCTCCCCGTGACCTGCGTGGGTTTTCTCCAGGTTTTCTCCCGGTTACATTCCACACGTTTGTCAGTCAATTGGCTTGTGTTAAAAATTGTAAGTTTTCCCTAGTGTGTGTAGGATACTACTAGAGTACGGGGTGATCGTTGGTCGGCAGGGACTCAGTGGGCAGAAGGGCCTGTTTCCACACAGTATCTCCACAGTCTAAAGCACCAGGTATACTGGGTCAGCAAAGAGCCAGGCTAACTTTGGAACAAAGCTGTCTTATTCAGAAACTGAAACCACTACGTTGAGATATTGGTTTATACTCTCTAGAATTTAGAAGATTGAGAGGGGATCTTATAGAAACTTACAAAATTCTTAAGGGGTTGGACAGGCTAGATGCAGGAAGATTGCTCCCGATGTTGGGGAAGTCCAGGACAAGGGGTCACAGCTTAAGGATAAGGGGGAAATCCTTTAAAACCGAGATGAGAAGAACTTTTTTCACACAGAGAGTGGTGAATCTCTGGAACTCTCTGCCACAGAGGGTAGTTGAGGCCAGTTCATTGGCTATATTTAAGAGGGAGTTAGATGTGGCCCTTGTGGCTAAGGGGATCAGGGGGTACGGAGAGAAGGCAGGGATGGGATACTGAGTTGGATGATCAGCCAAAAACTCAGCGGGTGCAGCAGCATCTATGGAGCGTAGGAAATAGGCAACGTTTCGTCCCGAAACCCTTCGGGTTTCGACCCGAAACGTTGCCTATTTCCTTTGGGAAAGAGTTGGATGATCAGCCATGATCATATTGAATGGCGAATGGTGCAGGCTCGAAGGGCCGAATGGCCTCTACTCCTGCACCTAATTTCTATGTTTCTATGTTTCTATATGTCCCATCAACCACCTTTGCCTGGGTAAGGTGAGTACTTTGAGCCACATTCCTGGTGTGGATTAGACTGTTACAAACTCCCCCTCATTGCCAGAGGTTCACCACATGGGATGGAAGTTCTGCAAATTCAAGAACATGTCGGTATTTCCACGATGTTTTTTGTCCCTTTCCCCCAACAGATAATGTCTGCATCGACTCGATGAGTGTGAATATATCCCGCCGCACACTAGACAACTGCCAGACCAACATCGAAACACTCCAAAAGACCATACAACAGTGAGTGGATAAATCAATACCTTTGTGCATCTCTGTCAGTAACTTGGGACAGAGGACGGCCACGGTGGGGCAGCGGGTAGTACTGCTGCCTTGCCACGCCCGAGACCCGGGTTCGATCCCGACTACGGGCGCTGTCTGTACGGAGTTTGCACGTTCTCCCCGTGACCTGCGTGGGTTTTCTCCGACATCCTCGGTTTCCTCCCACACTCCAAAGACGTGCAGGTTTGTAGGTTAATTGTCTTGGTGTAAATGTAAATTGTCCCTCGTGTGTGTGTGTGTAGGGTGGTGTTACGGTGCGGGGATCGCTGGTCGGCACGGACTCTGTGGGCCGAAGGGCCTGTATCTCTAAACTAAACTAAGCTAAATGCTGGAGCAACTCACGTTGTATCTAAACTAAACTAAAAATCCTCTAGCAACACGTGTCAGTATTCTTCCTGTATAACTGTGTGTGTGTCTCTCCCCCTCCCTCTCTCCCTCTCTATCTCTCTCACACACTCCCTCTCGCTCTCTCTATCCCCCTCCCCCCCTCTCTCCCTCTCCCCCTCTCCCTCTCTCTCCCCCTCCCTCTCTCCCTCTCTCCCCCCTCTCCCTCCCTCTCTCCC